>NC_084559.2:31648145-31730645 GCF_033978685.3 Nerophis lumbriciformis | reverse complement strand
CTTACCAAATCTCTTGTCCTAGGTCAAATTAATTTCCAAAATGCCAAGCACTAAATGTTGAACTTAAAAAATGATGGGCGTCACGGGCCAACGCATCGCTAAATCACTTTAGTGGGGTCAGGGCAGCAGGATATAAAATGTCCATTAGAGGCTCATTTGTTCACATGAAACAAATGAAAAAGCAAAAAACTGTACTGTCAATGCCTGATTTAGGTCTGCATGGCTCAGGCTGTTATATATTCTAGGACACATACTCGACTAGGCCGTAATACACGGGAGAACAGCGTTGGTTGTCACACTTTTCACACTGGTGTGAATTGCTCATAATCAAAACAGCTTTCAATATTAATTCCGACAATAAATTGAAGTATTTGACTTGAAACATTTTCCATCT
This sequence comes from Nerophis lumbriciformis, assembly GCF_033978685.3. Taxonomy (NCBI): domain Eukaryota; kingdom Metazoa; phylum Chordata; class Actinopteri; order Syngnathiformes; family Syngnathidae; genus Nerophis; species Nerophis lumbriciformis. The sequence goes on along the minus strand of NC_084559.2, from coordinate 31,730,251 downwards.
GATTGTAACAAAGAGATGATAAACTATCAATTTTTGTCTCGGTATTATTTTAATAAGAAAACTATTTTTTTTAAAGTCAGAATGTACCTAATCCTATTATTATGTGATATGAACCTCTGTATTAGAATTAAGTACACCTCTCACATTTCAAACATGTTATACTATCTCCTCAAAGGACAATAATGTAAAAATTAAACTTGCATATAAGAGTACAGATTTCATGAACCTGTAAGTCAGTGCTCTGTGATGTTTTTTACCTGTCAAACTCAGTGGGTAAGTCTAACACCTGAAGTTCCACTAGTCTGTGGAACTTAAATCAGAGAAGCACAAGAGTCCTGGTCGATATCTTGGTCTGAAAGTGCGGAAATAACTCAGACAACTCCAAAAAATTATTCTACTTTAACGTCCTCATGCTTTGGGTCAGCACTTCTTGCCTTCACATACTGTACTTTGCAAAGTCTAAAATATCTACCACCAACTACCCAAAAAGTTTGACAATATCCTCTTTAGCCACCACGTTTTGAAAGACTTCAAAATGTCTAGGCTTCAGATTGGACTAGATTTGTCTTAGCCCCACCCACTGATGGGTGAGTTTGATGGATCAAATAAATAATAATAATGATTTAGATTTTATATCGCGCTTTTCTATTGTTAGATAGATAGAAATTCACTAAGCATTGATACACACGTTCATTAAATAATGTAATAAATTGTGAAATATTTAGTTTTTATCATAGAATACTTATTTAAATCATTAAGTAATACAATCAAACATGGAGCAAATATTTAAATAGTGAATGAAATGATTAAATAATTAAATGTACTTTTAAATTAACATTTGAAAACACACGTGTTTAATTCAAATTATACTTAATGACACATTTCAGTAATTTGTTGATGATTTATTTATGTATTCAATTTTGTCCCATTTGACCTTACATTGCAAATGTTGGACTTGGCGTGCACTGCAATGTAAATTAGTCTACATAAAGGAACATTATTCCTATGTTTCACAGGCAACGTTTGTCATACTATGCAGGAAAAGTGGAGAGGACGGATTCTGAGTCCCGAATGACATCTACGGTCATGATCCTAACAACACACAGGTGTCAGGGCAACCGAACGGTTCAGATCTTTTTCCATAAACTGTCTCATCCCTACACCCTAATCATCACACATATGAACTGGATTAGCACACAATATACTGTAACCTGTTCACAGGGCTTTAAATAACCCAGAATTTGACACCAACAACATGAATCGGCTTGCCCACAACCCTGGATGAAATGGGATGCAACACCATAACCAGGACTGCATTTTTACAAACTCTTACACTTATAAAAAATATTGTTAGGGTAGAAAAATAAATGTGATATATTTTCTTCTTCATCCAATGAATTAAACGACTTTCAGCCAGTTTCTATCCAGCGTGGCTTAACACAAAGAATAAAAACTTGGAGAAAGCACTACATTCTCTACCGCAGTGTTTTTCAACCACTGTGCCACGGCACACTGGAATACAGTCTGGTGTGCCGTAGGAGATTATGTAATTTCACCTAATTGGGTTAAATTATTTTTTGCAAACCAGTAATTATAATCCGCAAATGTGTCATTGTTGAGTGTCTGTGCTGTCTAGAGCTCAGCAGAGTAACCGTGTAATACTCTTCCATATCAGTAGGTGGCAGCAGGTAGCTAATTGCTTTGTAGATGTTTGTCGTGATCACAATATGCAGACGACAGCGGGAGGCAGTGTGCAGGTAAAAAGGTATCTAACGCTTAAACCAAAAATAAACAAAAGGCACGTGCCGCTAAGAAAAGCCATTGAAGCTTAGGGATGGCTGTGCAAAATGAAACTAAAACTGAACTGGCTGCAAAGTAAACAAAAACCGAATGCTGGACGACAGCAAAGACTTACAGACGGCGTCCACAAAGTACATCCGAACATGACATGACAATCAACAATGTCCCCACAAAGAAGGATAGCATCTGCACAACTTAAATAGTCTTGATTGCGAAAACAAAGCGGGTGCGGGGAATAGGGTTCAAGGAAGACATGAAACTGCAACAGGAAAATACCAACAAAACAGGAAAAGCCACCAAAAATAGAAGCGCAGGACAAGAACTAAAACACGACACACAGGAAAACACCAAAAAACTCTAAATAAGTCACGGCGTGATGTGACAGGTCGTGACAGTACACCTACTTTGAGACAAGAGCTATAGTGATGCATGGTTGGTTCTGGTTTGAATTCATATCCAACACTTGCGAGAACGACTTTTTATTGTCAATATCGGCTGCTGAGTTTCATTTTTTTATGTTTTCTGCTGGTGGTGTGCCTCTGGATTTTTTCAATGAAAAAAACATGCCTTGGCTCAGAAAAGGTTGAAGAACACTGCTCTACCGCTCATTATTATTATTATGTTGTAATGTCAAATCCTGCAAGGAAACACATTGTAGTGTATTACAAGGGCCTTGGTGCAAACTTTTCCTTGCAGCTCGCTTAGGATGTATTCAGCAGACAGATGTGTTGATTCTTGCACGAATATGACTCCTTTCCCACATTGAAAGCCTTTTAGTCAGTGATTCCCCCCCAAAATAAAGATCAATGATGAGACAAATGCAGATACTGCACACAGCTGTATAAACAAAATGCAAACTGCACTCCTACACTCTTTCTGTAACCATGGCATTTTTTTCAGCCCTGTGTCAGTATTTTGCCCACTGAGTGCAAATGATTCATATTTCAAGATGATTCACATTACAAAACCAACTACTCTATCTCAACAGTGAGCCATTGTTTCAAACAGGATCACTTGTTTGTCTTGGAACAATTGAATCATAGCCCAGTGTGGTGTCCTACAGTTAGGAGGTGGAAATACAAATAAGCCACTTAAATCTTCCTAATGTACTCTGAAATAGTATCTGGAAATAAATGGCATCCCACGGGTCAAGAACTTTGTTTCTTATGCTGTAAATCATAGCTCAAAAAGAATAAAGAGCTCCAGTGGATAGGAACATAAATGGAAACAGCACTGCTATTCACGTTGCTTCTCAAGGCCACACTTTAGTATAGTTACTAATGTTAAGAATAAAAGAAAAGTAAAAGTGAAATATCATTTTACATGAGGTGAGACAGTTGCTATGGCTCAATGTATGTGCTCCAAAGCAACGGTGCATTCATACTAAAGCTTAAGTGTAATTGGACAGCTTTAATAGTTGTCATAGAAACTATGCAGCGTGGAGGATCAATATGCGTTTTTACTGCAAATGCTAACACTGCAGTTATTGATATAGTAAATAATGTTTTCTTCCAAACTCATTTGGGAACTCCTGCATCTCCATAGCCCAGTGAAGTGCAGTAAGGTTCATAGCTGGTGACATTTTTTAACTTCTTTTGCTCCAATCAATGTTATGTTGCTCATTAAGAGACTAACAAATCATTTGTAGTCTCTCCTTTGTTTTTTAAGACATGTATGCACCTACCCTTCTTAAGGAAGCTATGTTACTTAGTTTTTAAACAACCTCCTCCTTTTATTTTAGTATTAAAAGTCTCTCAGCCGCTTTGTGATATTGTTTTGCATTGCCCGGCCACTGTTGCCGTGCCTCTTTGTAGAAAGAAGGCAGCGACCAGAACCCGTCAGCTAAGGTGATGAGGACGGGAAACTGCGCGTCTAATCGTATGGCCAAGGTTTACAACAAGTAAACTCGCCACAGGGTTCTGACACAGCTGCTAATACGCTGGCCGAACAATAAAGTTTTTTGAACGGCTCTTTTACCTGAGTACTAAGTCACAGAATAGAAAACATAGTAATTTGGAATATTGTCCTACTTCACCAGATAACCGCTCAAAAAGCCGCTATTTTGTGAACGTCACATCTAAAAACTATGCAAATAAACTTGAGACAACGATGGTAAGTGGGAGTAATCTCTAGAGTTAGAACCAGTGTTTTTAGGATGTACAAACCCTGTTTCCATATGAGTTTATGAAATTGTGTTAGATGTAAATATAAATGGAATACAATGATTTGCAAATCATTTTCAACCCATTTTCAATTGAATGCACTTCAAAGACAAGGTATTTGATGTTTTTTTGCAAATAATAATTAACTTAGAATTTCATGGCTGCAACACGTGCCAAAGTAGTTGGTAAAGGGCATGTTCACCACTGTGTTACATCACCTTTTCTTTTAACAACACTCAATAAACAATTGGGAACTGAGGAAACTAATTGCTGAAGCTTTGAAAATGGAATTCTTTCCCATTCTTGTTTTATGTAGAGCTTCAGTCGTTCAACAGTCTGGGGTGTCCACTGTCGTATTTTACGCTTCATAATGCGCCACACATTTTCGATGGGAGACAAGTCTGGACTGCAGGCAGGCCAGGAAAGTACCCGCACTCTTTTTTTACGAAGCCACGCTGTTGTAACACGTGCTGAATGTGGCTTGGCATTGTCTTGCTGAAATAAGCAGGGGCGTCTATGAAAAAGACAGCGCTTAGATGGCAGCATATGTTGTTCCAAAACCTGTATGTACCTTTCGGCATTAATGGTGCCTTCACAGATGTGTAAGTTACCCATGCCTTGGGCACTAATGCATCCCCATACCATCACAGATGCTGGCTTTTGAACTTTGCGTCGATAACAGTCTGGATGGTTCGCTTCCCCTTTGGTCCGGATGACACGATGTCGAATATTTCCAAAAACAATTTGAAATGTGGACTCGTCCACTTTGCATGAGTCCATCTTAGATGATCTCGGGCCCCGAGAAGTCGGCGGCGTTTCTGGATGTTGTTGATAAATGGCTTTCGCTTTGCATAGTAGAGCTTTAACGTGCACTTACAGATGTAGCGACCAACTTTATTTAGTGACAGTGGTTTTCTGAAGTGTTACTGAGCCCATGTGGTGATATCCTTTAGAGATTGATGTCGGTTTTTGATACAGTGCCGTCTGAGGGATCGAAGGTCACGGTCATTCAATGTTGGTTTCCGGCCATGCCGCTTACGTGGAGTGATGTCTCCAGATTCTCTGAACCTTTTGATGGTATTGAGAAACGTTGTTCTTAAACTGTTTGACTATTTGCTCACGCAGTTGTGGACAAAGGAGTGTACCTCGCCCCATCCTTTCTTGTGAAAGACTGATCATTTTTTAGGAAGCTGTTTTTATACCCAATTATGGCACCCACCTGTTACCAATTAGCCTGCACACCTGTGGGATGTTCCAAATAAGTGTTTGATGAGCATTCCTCAACTTTATCAGTATTTATTGCCACCTTTCCCAACTTCTTTGTCACGTGTTGCTGGCATCAAATTCTAAAGTTAATGATTTTTTGCAAAAAAAAAAAATGTTTATCAGTTTGAACATCATATATGTTGTCTTTGTATCATATTCAACTGAATATGGGTTGAAAATGATTTGCAAATCATTGTATTCCGTTTATATGTACATCTAACACAATTTCCCAACTCATATGGAAACTGGGTTTGTAAGTACAGGGCTGGAATACTTGCTAATTGTAGTGACAGTTGCCAAGTTGAGCCCTCCTGCTACGTGTTCTTATTCTCTGGCAGACCAGAAGCAGTGATGATGCATACACCCATCTATGTGGAGATTTAAAGACACAGTACATTCACAGACAGTCAGTCCCCTTAGCACAAATAAATTCCTGTAATACACCCTTTATTAAGATCATAACCATAATATAATGCATGGTTTTCCCTTAATATATTTGATTGTGGTGGTGCGCCAAGACAACATATTAGCCGCCACACCTTAAAAATGAGGGTTTGCGAAAACAAAATAAAGTAATATAATGTATTTTAGCATCCTGAAGGAGACACACAAAGTCCGACTTTCTTTTTAGCTTTTATTGCCAACCTTATACTAACAATAGGCCAAACACCAACAAGTATTTATTCCGTGCACACACGTCTCTCTGTTTCACTCCCAAACACTCAACACCTCCTCATTCTCCGCCGACACGGTGTGTTCACAGACCATGGGGAAAATGAACATCATAACACACTAACATACACATTAAGGTAGTTATAGTATGAATAGATATGTATAGTTTATTATTTGATGCACCCACAATACAAAAAAGAAGTACCGTATTTTTCGTAGTATAAGTCGCACTGGAGTATAAGTCGCACCTGCCGAAAATGCATAATAAAGAAGGAAAAAAACATATATAAATCGCACTGGAGCCCGGCCAAACTATGAAAAAAACTGCGACTTATAGTCAGAAAAATACGGTACTTTGCATAGCACTGTCGAAACCGTATGTTGTGATGACGTAAGCGATATGCACGGGGTTGTCTGTAGCGAGGCAACATGTCCACGATGTGGATATACTTTAAGGCATACAAAATACACCCGCGGTCAATGATCTTCAAAATTCAAGATGACACTGGCGGCTTTTAAGGAGAGAAAGGCAGCGCAGAGCAAGTGTGACGCCAGGCTCTATGCAGCTCACTTTTAGTCGTTGACATAAAGCATCATCAGTAAAGAGCCTCTAAACACGAGTACAGTCTTCAATAACACCAGAAATAGATGCTAGATTTGTTGACAGTCGTTTTTAATTAAGAAAGAGTGACTAAAAGGATTGGAGAAATCTCTAGAAAAAAATATTTTTACAGTGCATGTACAATAAGCAGCAACAATTGTAAAAATACAGCAAAACAAAATGATGTAAGAACAAATCTATATTATTACACTAATTAAGGATAACAGATTTGTTATGAATGTATTTATACACTTTTTTTTGCCTTTTTAAAGAAAATATATGCAACAAAGCAAATATTGTGATGACATCATACTGAACACGCCCCTAACCACACCCATACCGCCACAGGTATCTTGGCAATCTAGGGGAAACCCTGTAATGGATAGTTTTTTGTATTTGATTTTTGTTATTCTGTCAATTATGTCTGACCTTGTAACAGAAGTACTGCTGGGAAAATGTTAGTTACAATTAGTGTTGACCTAAAACTTTTGCATAGTACTGTATGTTGACAAATACCTAAGTTTATGTCGTGTATGTGCAGGTGACTATAGTGTTATAATAACATAATTTACCTTGTAACTTACAATAATTTCCTACAGTCCTAAGGGCAGGAGCACCACACAATGCAAGACATCTTTTTTTATGTGAGATCTGAACTCCAAACTGCTGCTGGGGCTCCTCAAAGTAAGACGACAGTATCCTCCAGGAATACCGTGACACACTTTGATGCATTCACTAGTTTCAAGACTTTGTCAATGACGGCGGAAGTGGTGGACCGTCAAGGACATGATCAATCATGGAATTAGTTGCTTGAGCATGTGCAGCTCTATTTTTAACAGTTGCGTGTATAGGTATATTTCAAGCAGTGGTAGGCCGTCTGGGCTTTCTCTGATGGCCTAAACACTAGCAGAAGAATTTACAACTTAAAATTCTGGCATTTATTCCATGAAACTGTACATTTATTGCCAATAGTCTAATGTCTTTATTTCATAGTGTGTCTCTTGGCTACAGTAGGTGTGTATGTTCTATTTTTCTATCCAATCGGATGTCAGCTTCCATGTGTTGCCAAGACAATGTAATCGTCAGTATCAGTACTGGTGGCTGATGTCGCTTAAATATTAGCAATGAACCAATAAATTATTGCAGAATTTACAGAAAAAAATTACTTAGAAATTGGGCAAGTTAGTTCAAATTTTAACTTCTATTATTATAGAGGTGGGAAAAATGATCAATTCTCCAATGCATCACTATTAGAACGATTCTGAATTGATAGACAAATGTCCAAATATTGATTCTTTAGGTATGTTAAATAAAATAATACAGACGCCAAGTAGGGACGTTTATTTATTTTTTCACTTAGCAGGCTAAATTCTCACGTATTTATCCTTCCAAACAAACATATCTATAGTGTACAGATTAACATCTGAAAACTGGAAATTGCAATATCGCATACGTCAGTACCAAAGGAGGAGCCTTGAATACATCCATCCATCCACCCATTTTCTACCGCTTGTCCCTTACGGGGTCGCGGGGGTGCTGGAGCCTATCCCAGCTGCACACGGACGGAAGGCTGGGTACACCCAGGACAAGTCGCATATTATTAATAATTAAATACAGTATATTACATATCTAATATATAATAACATTAGTTTATAGGGACAAGCGGTAGAAAATGGATGGATGGATATTAATAATATACAATGTAATAATAATATACAATATAATAATTAGAAATGTACAAATTATCGATTTATAATCGAATCGTAGCCCCTGAATTGTTTATGATATTCTGAGGTGCGCAAAGAGTCCCACCGATAGTATTTATGTATTTATCCTCAATGTTTTGAATTCACTTGTCCTTATATTTTCTGACTTATTAATTTTCGAATTATTAAAAACTATTTTACTTTCATAATTTATTTCATTTTTTTATTTTTTTTATTTTAATCTTTATTTTCACGTTTCCCTTTCCTTGACACTGAACAAGCTATAATCACCTGTGTTTTGTAAAAGGTTGTGTTGTGAATAATTTATCAGCATGGCGGTAGGATTAAATAAGATCTGCACCTCTAATGGATGTCCTGATCTTGTTGACTACAAAACAAGTTTTCCTTCGGGTACCAATAAAGAAACCTAACCAAACCTTCCTACTCCAGTTCATGCATTTTAAAATCGGACAAATGTAATCCAGTGACGTTGCCCAATGTAATTCATTAAACAGGTCTGAAACAAATAAACCGTGGCAAATATATATATTAATATTCTTATTTAGGTAATACAAATGTCATACAATCTGTTGTATGTGTTTAGGTCCTTTTTTAGAGCACTTTAAACATTTGGAGTTTGCTGTACAGTAGTGAATAGAATAGGATGTCTTAATTGTCATTTTAACAGCTAACGTAATTTAGTGGGAAGGTAACAAAAAGAATGACAGATAATCACATGATAATAATCATAATTAACTGACACAGTATTGAATTGACAAAATGCTGAAAAAAAACCCCAAAAACAAATTATTGACTACCTTAAAAAAATGTACTTGAATTTTACAGGTTTTTCTTGAATGAGACACTCAGAATGTACATGAATAAATGATCTGGGATTTACAATATGAAAAATGAACTATAAAACGTTGATTATTAAGACTACGTGAATGTCCCTTCTTTATTTCTTTAACTAGCGTTTAACATGTTTTATAATCAAACAAAAACACAGCATAAAATACGACAAAAATGGCAAAAACAAATTATGCAAAATATGTATGTGTAGAAAGACTTTCTATGTCTCTCACCGGCACATGTTGTGCTTTGTAAACACACCCCACCTCTCCATGCATAGTTTCTTGCTTCATAAAACATTGGAATTATTTAATTTTGTTCATTTAACTTTTATTTAACCATTGAGATCAAGATCTCTTTAACAAGGGTGACCTGGCCAGGAGGTCAGCACCCCATGTCACAGGAAAGTGATAACATAATTAAAACATACATTTCGAAAGGGACAAGCGGTATAAAATGGATGGATGCATGGATGGATTTTCAAGGTGCAATAAAAAGAAAGCTGCAACACAATAAGAAACAGTTTAAAGTGTAAAACAAAAGCACTGTTCAATACTCTGACTCTCCATTGGAATTCATGCACCCCCCTGAATCTGCGCATGTCTATGAATCCAAGGCATGCAGAAATATACTTGCGTATTGAAGGAGTCTTTCACATAACTACAAACGTTAAACTAAATAATGCTATATTTTTGTATTTTGTCCTTTAATGTGCATGTTTCACACTACAAACGATCAAATGTATTAATTAGTCCTGGGGTTTTTTTGGCTGGGAAAACAAAAGTGCTACCAGCATGCCTTGCGGCACTTGATTTTCGACATCTTCACATTAATCTAGAACAGTGGTTCTTAACCTTGTTGGAGGTACCGAACCCCACCAGTTTCATATGCGCATTCACCGAATCCTTCTTTAGTGAAAAATAAAATGTTTTTTTTTTCAAATTCAAGAAAAAGTCATGTTTTTTTACTGGTGCACAAAATGAACTGTGCATGGACATCACCTTGTTCAAAGAAAAAAACCAACACAGTGCATAACTCACAACAAATTACACACATTACCATGAATTGATTTACGTGGACCCCGACTTAAACAAGTGGAAAAACTTATTCGGGTGTTACCATTTAGTGGTCAATTGTACGGAATATGTACTGTACTCTCCTCTCTGAGCTGCCACCTTAACGTGGTAGAGGAGTTTGCGTGTCCCAATGATCCTAGGAGCTATGTTGTCCGGGGGCTTCCATGCCCCCTGGTAGGGTCTCCCAAGACAAACAGGTCCTAGGTGAGGGATCAGACAAAGAGCAGCTCGAAGACTTCTATGGAAATGCAAGAACCGAGACTCAGATTTCCCTCGCCCGGACGCGGGTCACCGGGGCCCCCCTCCGGAGCCAGGCCCGGAGTTGGGGCACGATGGCGAGCGCCTGGTGGCCGGGCCTGTCCCCATGGGGCCCGGCCGGGCACAGCCCGAAGAGGCAACGTGGGTCCCCCCTCCAATGGGCTCACCACCCATAGCAGGGGCCATAGAGGTCGGGTGCAATGTGAGCTGGGCGGTAGCCGAGGGCAGGGCACTTGGCGGTCCGATCCTCGGCTACAGAAGCTAGCTCTTGGGACGTGGAACGTCACCTCGCTGGGGGGGAAGGAGCCTGAGCTAGTGCGCGAGGTAGAGAAGTTCCGGTTGGATATAGTCGGACTCACCTCGACGCACAGCAAGGGCTCTGGAACCAGTTCTCTCGAGAGGGGCTGGACTCTCTTCCACTCTGGCGTTGCCAGCAGTGAGAGGCGACGGGCTGGGGTGGCAATTCTTGTTGCCCCCCGGCTCAGAGCCTGTATGTTGGAGTTCAACCCGGTGGACGAGAGGGTAGCTTCCCTCCGCCTTCGGGTGGGGGGACGGGTCCTGACTGTTGTTTGCGCTTACGCGCCAAACAGCAGCTCAGAGTACCCACCCTTTTTGGATTCACTCGAGGGAGTACTTGAGAGTGCTCCCCCGGGTGATTCCCTCGTTCTACTGGGGGACTTCAACGCTCATATTGGCAACGACAGTGAAACCTGGAGAGGTGTGATTGGGAAGAATGGCCGCCCGGATCTGAACCCAAGTGGTGTTTTGTTATTGGACTTTTGTGCCCGTCACGGATTGTCCATAACGAACACCATGTTCAAGCATAAGGGTGTCCATATGTGCACTTGGCACCAGGACACCCTTGGCCGCAGTTCTATGATCGACTTTGTAGTTGTGTCATCGGATTTGCGGCCTCATGTTTTGGACACTCGGGTGAAGAGAGGGGCGGAGCTTTCTACCGATCACCACCTGGTGGTGAGTTGGCTGCGATGGTGGGGGAGGATGCCGGACAGACCTGGCAGGCCCAAACGCATTGTGAGGGTTTGCTGGGAACGTCTGGCAGAGTCTCCTGTCAGAGAGAGTTTCAATTCCCACCTCCGGAAGAACTTTGAACATGTCACGAGGGAGGTGCTGGACATTGAGTCCGAGTGGACCATGTTCCGCACCTCTATTGTCGAGGCGGCTGATTGGAGCTGTGGCCGCAAGGTAGTTGGTGCCTGTCGTGGCGGTAATCCTAGAACCCGTTGGTGGACACCGGCGGTGAGGGATGCCGTCAAGCTGAAGAAGGAGTCCTATCGGGTTCTTTTGGCTCATGGGACTCCTGAGGCAGCGGACAGGTACCGACAGGCCAAGCGGTGTGCGGCTTCAGCGGTCGCGGAGGCAAAAACTCGGACATGGGAGGAGTTCGGGGAAGCCATGGAAAACGACTTCCGGACGGCTTCGAAGCGATTCTGGACCACCATCCACCGCCTCAGGAAGGGGAAGCAGTGCACTACCAACACCGTGTATGGTGCGGATGGTGTTCTGCTGACCTCGACTGCGGAAGTTGTGGATCGGTGGAGGGAATACTTCGAAGACCTCCTCAATCCCACCAACACGTCTTCCTATGAGGAAGCAGTGCCTGAGGAATCTGTGGTGGGCTCTCCTATTTCTGGGGCTGAGGTTGCTGAGGTAGTTAAAAAGCTCCTCGGTGGCAAGGCCCCGGGGGTGGATGAGATCCGCCCGGAGTTCCTTAAGGCTCTGGATGCTGTAGGGCTGTCTTGGTTGACAAGACTCTGCAGCATCGCGTGGACATCGGGGGCAGTACCTCTGGATTGGCAGACCGGGGTGGTGGTTCCTCTCTTTAAAAAGGGGAACCGGAGGGTGTGTTCTAACTATCGTGGGATCACACTCCTCAGCCTTCCCGGTAAGGTCTATTCAGGTGTACTGGAGAGGAGGCTACGCCGGATAGTCGAACCTCGGATTCAGGAGGAACAGTGTGGTTTTCGTCCTGGTCGTGGAACTGTGGACCAGCTCTATACTCTCGGCAGGGTCCTTGAGGGTGCATGGGAGTTTGCCCAACCAGTCTACATGTGCTTTGTGGACTTGGAGAAGGCATTCGACCGTGTCCCTCGGGAAGTCCTGTGGGGAGTGCTCAGAGAGTATGGGGTTTCGGACTGTCTGATTGTGGCGGTCCGCTCCCTGTATGATCAGTGTCAGAGCTTGGTTCGCATTGCCGGCAGTAAGTCGGACACGTTTCCGGTGAGGGTTGGACTCCGCCAAGGCTGCCCTTTGTCACCGATTCTGTTCATAACTTTTATGGACAGAATTTCTAGGCGCAGTCAAGGCGTTGAGGGGATCCGGTTTGGTGGCTGCAGGATTAGGTCTCTGCTTTTTGCAGATGATTTGGTCCTGATGGCTTCATCTGGCCAGGATCTTCAGCTCTCACTGGATCGGTTCGCAGCTGAGTGTGAAGCGACTGGGATGAGAATCAGCACCTCCAAGTCCGAGTCCATGGTTCTCGCCCGGAAAAGGGTGGAGTGCCATCTCCGGGTTGGGGAGGAGATCTTGCCCCAAGTGGAGGAGTTCAAGTACCTCGGAGTCTTGTTCACGAGTGAGGGAAGAGTGGATCGTGAGATCGACAGGCGGATCGGTGCGGCGTCTTCAGTAATGCGGACGCTGTATCGATCCGTTGTGGTGAAGAAGGAGCTGAGCCGGAAGGCAAAGCTCTCAATTTACCGGTCGATCTACGTTCCCATCCTCACCTATGGTCATGAGCTTTGGGTTATGACCGAAAGGACAAGATCGCGGGTACAAGCGGCCGAAATGAGTTTCCTCCGCCGGGTGGCGGGGCTCTCCCTTAGAGATAGGGTGAGAAGCTCTGTCATCCGGGGGGAGCTCAAAGTAAAGCCGCTGCTCCTCCGCATCGAGAGGAGCCAGATGAGGTGGTTCGGGCATCTGGTCAGGATGCCACCCGAGCGCCTCCCTAAGGAGGTGTTTAGGGCATGTCCGACCGGTAGGAGGCCACGAGGAAGACCCAGGACACGTTGGGAAGACTATGTCTCCCGGCTGGCCTGGGAACGCCTCGGGATCCCCCGGGAGGAGCTGGACGAAGTGGCTGGGGAGAGGGAAGTCTGGGCTTCCCTGCTTAGGCTGCTGCCCCCGCGACCCGACCTCGGATAAGCGGAAGAAGATGGATGGATGGATGGATGTACTGTACTGTGTAAACTGTACTGTTTCATATAATGTCTTCTCTTCCTTTGCAATCTGCTAGTAAAAGTTTCAATCGATCAATCAAACAACCTGCAAATCAGATGTAAAATTAGAGGGAACATTGTTTGGGGGTATCCATATTACGCCGATAGGGAGATGTTTTTATTTACATGATAAGTCGGATGTGTCTTTACCTCCGTGGCGGAGGCTCCGCCGAACCCCTGAGGCCGACTCACCGAACCCCTGGGGTTCGATCGAACCCAGGTTAAGAACCACTGATCTAGAACCTAGAATATCGCATATTAGATTATTTCACAGTTTGTGGTGTAAAACATGTATATTCAATGACAAAATACAAAATACATATGGCTTTATTTAGTGCAGTGGTTCTCAAACTTGTTTTTTACCAAGTGGCAGGTAAAAACTTGGCTCTCCAAGTACCACCATAATGACCAACATTGAAATACAGTAGCGTAGTAGGCCTAAATATGCATTAAAAGCAAGTATATTCAATATTTTTAGCCACTAAAACATTACATACGGTTTGAACAGTAACACTGTGTTTGAATATTTAATTAAGCGATTTTTTTGGCGTACCACTGGATACCACGATTGTAGTCACGTGAATGACTATTTTCATTCTGACACATGTGCATAAGCAGAGGGAGCATGTCTCGCCAGAACACCAGCTCCATATTCGAAGTTAAAGATTTAGAAAAATAATTAAGAGACATGTTGCAGAGAACAAGGAAATTAGATAAAATTGGTATGTATTAAAAGGGATAGGATTAAATAAACTCAGCATCTTCCTACTCATTTTCGGACGTGCTGTAATGAAACAACTGAAAATATGTGATGCATTACATTGTATCGTATGCATGTTCAAAATAAACTGAAAATGAACTGAACTGAACATATCCGGTTGGCCCGACCAAAAATGATTACCCGCCACTGCCCAGGTCTGCCATGTATGCTATTAGATGCATATTGTATATGAGCATGTCACACATGTATACATAGCCTAGGAAATGAGCAAATAAAGATCAAACAGGACTTTTGACAACACGTCCTTTTCCCAAATCATGGCAAATGCTGCAGCAAAGCAGACATGAACCCACAGACAGACCATTTATCCCCTTATACTACACTACACTGTATTCATTATTCATTAATATTAAATGAGCCAGCAAATATTACATTGGAAAGGATTTAGGAGAGCTAACGTCAAAGTTCATCTATGGTGTGCAGGAAGACAGCTCGCTCGGCCTGTTATTTAACAAGTATATTTAATATTTTTAGCCACTGTCACATTACACACAGTTTGAACAGTAACACTGTGTTTGAATATTTAATTAAGCGATTTTCTGGCATACCACTAGATGGAGCCCATAAAACAGTTTGAGAATCACTGATTTAATGTAACGACTGCGATGAGGTGGCGACTTGTCCAGGGTGTACCCCGCCTTCCGCCCGATTGTAGCTGAGATAGGCTCCAGCGCCCCCCGCGACCCCAAAAGGGAATAAGCGGTAGAAAATGGATGGATGGATGGACTGTAGTTCTGTGAATTCTTATTTTCATTCTGACACATGTGCATAAGCAGAGGGTGCATGAATTCGAACATGGAGCATGTCTCGCCAGAACACCAGCCAAATCTTCGAATTTAAAGGTTTAGAAAAATAATTAGGAGACATATCCGGTTGGCCGGACAAAAATGATTACCGTATTTTTCGGACTATAAGTCGCTCCGTAGTATAATTCGCACCGGCCAAAAATGCATAATAAAGAAGGGAAAAAAACATACATAAGTCGCGCTGGAGTATAAGTCGCATTTTTTGAGGAAATTTATTTCACCAAGAATAGACATTTGAAAGGCAATTTAAAATAAATAAAGAATAGTGAACAACAGGCTGAATAAGTGTAGGTTATATGAGGCATAAATAACCAACTGAGAACGTGCCTGGTATGTTAACGTAACATATTATGGTAAGAGTCATTCAAATAACTATAACATATGGAACATGCTATACGTTTACCAATCAATCTGTCAATCCTAATTGCTAAATCCGACCAAACTATGAAAAAAACTGTGATTTATAGTCCGAAAAATATGGTAACCGCCTCTGCCCAAGTCTGCCATATACTGTATGCTATTAGATGCATACTGTATATGAGCATGTCACACATTTATACATAGCCTAGGAAATTAGCAAATAAAGATCAGACAGGACTTTTGACAACATGTCTTTTTCCCAAATCACGGCAAATGCTGCTGCAAAGCAGACATGAACCCATAGACGGACCATTTATCCCCTTATACTACACTACACTGTATTCATTATTCATTAATATTAAATGAGCCAGCCGATATTAAATTGGAAAGGATTTAGGAGAGCTAACGTCAAAGTTCATCTATGGTGTGCAGGAAGACAGCTCGCTCGGCCTGTGCTGCAGGCAAAAGACTCCACGAGTCATAAATATTATTCCTATCCGTCTTGGGACGCATTGACCAGGAGTAGAGTTGAGCAAGACAGATCTGTAGATCAACACCTCAACGTTAGTTCACTTGTGTGACTGAGAGCATCTCAAAGAGAAAGTGATGGCAATGTAAGATTCTGACTCCTGAGGATTAAACACAGAGACACAATAGACAAAGTAATGATGAAATTAAATAAATATGTGGGATAACGGGACAAGTGTTTTGCAGAGACAATAGCCTCTGGGGAACTTTTTCATTTGCTCTCAGAGCATTCACGACTGTTTCAATAAAAAATTTAAATATTCATTAGTGGCATATATTGCCTTATTACCACTTGATCTAAATATCTACAGAGACCCACAAAAGTCAGTAAAACCCTCACATTTAAGCAACCTTTTCATCACGGTACACTGTAACTTGTCAAGGGACAATACTGTAGATTAAGCATGGATATATTTTAGATAAGTCTGTGCACTAGCCACCTTAAATGACAACACAGAACTGTCACTGTGTCGCATGGCTGCGGTTGTTGGCGTGATACCAGGATGCTGAGAAAGCAGGCCGTGTGCAAGCAGAAGGTCCCTTTACCGGGTACCAAGCAGAGTATCAAAAACAAAAAGCACCGGCATGGGACGAGAAGTCGACCATGGGTAAAAATGCAAAAGATGGCAATAAGAAGGAGAAGAAATGCAAAACACTAACGTGTGCACTCAACAATGTACTAGCAAATATAATCGTCAATCACTCAAACGAGTATGACGATCCTCCTGGTAGGGGTGTATCCCTTTATGGAGGATGCCTGTGCGTGACTTAGTTTAACGTGGGGAGACTAGTGCACAGACAGTCACCACACGATCTTTGACAGAATCGGGTCAGGGTCCAGTGGCATGGAGTCCAAGACGACTGGGGACCCTTTTCTGCTGCAGCCTTCTTCCGCCATCGCAGCCGTTGTGGTAGTTCTTAAATCTACCGTCTTCCGCCTGCTCCGCCGTTGAGGTCTTCACCGTATCCCTGGCTAGGGGGCAGTCAGGTACTAGGCCTTTGCCAAGGGCCACCTGGGGTAACAGTAGTAAAGGGGTTAACCTCCTAGTGCCCCAAGACCCCATAGAGGAGCCTCCACTGCCGGATGCACTTTAACGTCATGCCCAGGACACCAGCAAATATACCTCTCAGTGATTGCCCACAGGTGAGTTCCCTAATCACTAAACACGGGTGTGGTAATCAGGTTGTGACGTGGCAGAAGAAGCACACAGGAAGGGAGGGGAAATATGGAGAAAGGCGCAAAACACAGGAAAATAATTTACCAAATCTGACCTGTCATGGCGGGTCATAACCCATTTATCCATCCATTCTCTACCACTTGTCCCTTTCAGGGTTGCAAGGGGGGGCTGGAGCCTATCTCAGCTGCAGGGTACACCCTGGACAAGTCGCCACCTCATCGCAGGGCCAACAGAGATAAACAGACAACATTCACACTCAAATTCAAACACTAGGGCCAATTTTTAGTTCTGCCAATCAACCTATCCCCAGGTGCATGTCTTTGGAGGTGGGAGGAAGCCGGAGTACCCACGCAGTCACGGGCAGAATATGCAAGCTCCACAGAGAAAGACCCCTAGCCCGGGGATCGGACCTTCGTATTGTGAGGCACATGCACTAACCCCTGTGCCACCGTGCTGCCTGGCAGGTCATAACACAAACCATTATTGTCAGAACATCTGGCAACACAAGTAAGTACCAAGTTGGGTTTTCAAAAGTATTGATACTCAAAAAAGTATCGATACTAAAACGCTGTATTAATATACGATGCTCATTTGCAATGTCCTGGGTATGACGTTAAACTACATCCAGGCATGAGATGGGAGGTTGTGTGTGGGGTTAGTGAGTCCCAACTAACGTCTATAAAATGCACACAAAGAACTGTTTGCACCTTCTCTTGTGACTGGCGGGCGGTCAGCGCCATAAAGCTGAGCGGGTCCCTGGGTTATTGGGGCGCGGACAACCAACAGGACAGACTAAGTTCAACAGCCCAGTAAGGCAATTAGTCTAGGACAGGAGTCGGCAACCCAAAATGTTGAAAGAGCCATATTGGACCAAAACTACAAAAACAAATCTGTCTGGAGCCGCAAAAAAATTAAAAGCCATATTACATTCAGATAGTGTGTCATGAGATATAAATTGAATTAAGAGGACTTAAAGGAAACTAAATGAGTTCAAATATACCTACAAATGAGGCATAATGATGCAATATGTACATATAGCTAGCCTAAATAGCATGTTAGCATCGATTAGCTTGCAGTCATGCAGTGACCAAATATGTCTGATTAGCACTCCACACAAGTCAATAACATCAACAAAACTCACCTTTGTGGGTTCATGCACAACGTTAAGTTTGGTAGACAAAATGAGACAGAAAAAGAAGTGGCATAAAACACGTCCTAGAAAGTCAGAGAAAGTTATATATGTAAACAAACTAAGGTGAGTTCAAGGACCGCCAAAATTAGTAGGACAAAACGCGCTCGCCAAATACTCGAATCAGTAAAGCATGTTTAATACAAACAGTGTGCTTTATAACAATTAGGGAGATTTGTGTCATGTTTGTCCTCCTACAGAAACCATATTAACACAAAAATTATTTTTTCCCCCTCAACTTTTTCCGTTTTTCATACATTTCTGAAAAAGCTCCAGAGAGCCATGAGGGCGGCGCTAAAGAGCCGCATACGGCTCTAGAGCCGCGGGTTGCCGACCCCTGGTCTAGGAGAAGGATCTCTGATATAAAATACCCCTTCCAACCCGCACCAAGCCAGCGTGGAAGGTGTAGGCTAATAACCAATATGAAAAGTACGCCAAGAAGACGGCCCCCAGTCCCCAGCAGTTCCAGAGGGAACAGTGCAGTGGCAGGGAGCAGCTAGAGATCGTTCACTATGGCAGAAACATGCTGAGGCTTTCGTCCAGCAGTGGACTGACAACGGCTGATGATGAAGCTCATTTGCAAAAATATCAATAGTATAAAGGTACAAAAGTACTATTTGGAGGTACTTTGCCTTTGATTCAAAGGATGTCGATAAGCCGGTGTGCAAGCAGTACTACAACACAGTGGTCAGGAAGTCAATTGGTAAGTCAAAGTTAGAAAAGCATCTTCAAGATTGGCGTTTACGATGAATTTTGACAGGCTAACAAATCATCCATTTCAAACTCATTCCTCATCATTGACAATATCGTGGCCGATAACCCGCATTATTCCAAATAAGCCGCAGCTAGTGGTTGAAGGCTAACGTCACGTTAATTTCGGCCTGGGTGATATATACATTTTATTGATGAATTTGGGTCTTTTGTTGCTGACGGTTTAATAAATAAAAAATTCTGCTTTTCTACTCTTGCTCCGTAATACTTTTTGCCTCCAAGAGCTTCCGTTGGTCCCGCCTTTCCCGTCATTTTCTTAGCGGCGCTTCACACCCATAGGACAACATGGCTAATACTAACGAGAGCGAGTCGTTTAATCCAAAGAAAAGAATGATGTCGTTACTGGAGGCGTGGAACAAGTGACTGCACGCTACAAAGTTGGTTTAAAAAAACACAGCAGCAAAACAAACTTCTTCCTGCATTGGAAAGATGTGGTGTACATACAGTTGTGGTCAAATGTTTACATACAATTGTGAAGAATATAATGTCATGGATGTCTTGAGTTTCCAATAATTTCTACAACTCTTATTTTTTTGTGATTGGAGCACATATTTGTTGCTCACAAAAACATTCATGAAGTTTGGTTCTTTTATAAATTTATCATGGGTCTACTAAAAATGTGACCAAATCTGCTGGGTCAAAAGTATTCATACAGCAATACTAATATTTGGTCCCTTGGCAAGTTTCACTGCAATAAGGTGCTTTTGGTAGCCATCCACAAGCTACTGAATTTTTGACCACTCCTCTTGACAAAATTGGTGCAGTTCAGCTAAATGTGTTGGTTTTCTGACATGAACTTGTTTCTTCTGACCACAGAACTTTCCTCCAGAAGGTATTATCTTTGTCCATGTGATGTCAGATGAAACAAACATTGAGCTGTTTGGCCACAATACCCAGCAATATGTTTGGAGGAGAAAAGGTGAGGCCTTTAATCCCAGGAACACCATTGGTGGTGGTAGTATTATGCTCTGGGCCAGTTTTGCTGCCAATGGAACTGGTGCTTTACAGAGAGTAAATGGGACAATAAAAAAGGAGGATTACCTCTAAATTATTCAGGACAACCTAAAATCATCAGCCCGCAGGTTGGGTCTTGGGCGCAGTTGGGTGTTCCAACAGGACAATGACCCCAAACACATGTCAAAAGTGGTAGAGGAATGGCTAAATCAGGCTAGAATTAAGGTTTTAGAATGGCCTACCCAAAGTCCTGACTTAAACGTGTGGACAATGCTGAAGAAACAAGTCCATGTCAGAAAACCAATAATAAATGTATAAAAGAACCAAACTTCATGAATGTTTTTTGTGAGCAACAAGTATGTGCTCCAATCACTCTATCACAGAAAAGAGTTGTAGAAATTATTGGAAACTCAAGACAGCCATGACATTATGTTCTTTAAAAGTGTATGTAAACTTTTGACCACGACAGTACAATGGAAAAGCCCTTACTAAAACTACAGACTCGTTTCAATGTTGGACTTTATTTTGCATACAATGCACAATACTACAATTTTGTTTACAGAAGTATTTTATTTGGGACAGATTTGAGTTTGTACTTCATTTATCTCAATATTGGACCCTCTTTTTTTGCATGCAATGTGCAATGTTACATTTTTGTTTTCATTCCAGATGAAGCTCTTAGTTTGCCAATTATCCAATACATAGTATAATTTATATGTTTTCTAAAAAAAGAACACAGACCGCCACAATTTACAAGGATACAGCCTTGTATCCCTGTAAATTGTAGCGTTGTTTCCTTTCAAACTACTAGTTTTTGATCAAATAAAAGCAAAACATGTTTTGAATCATCCCTGTCATCTGTATTTACTGATTACTTAAAAAAAATAAAAATAAAAAAACAGAGGAAAAAATTAGGGGGAAGAATATGTACTTTTTTGGAAGTTAAAAAGTTAAAGCACCACTCATAGTCACACAAACTAGGTGTGGTGAAATTACCCATCCCCTTGTTTCACCCCCTGGGAGGTGAGGGGAGCAGAGAGGAGCAGCGGTGGCTGCGCTCGGGAATCATTTTGGTATTTAACACCCAATTCCAACCCTTGATGCTGAGTGCCAAGCAGGGAGGTAATGGGTCCCATTTTTATAGTCTTTGGTATGACTCGGCCTACCGATCCACAAGGCCACTTAGCAGGCTAACGCTATATAGCCCAAGCCTATGGTAATTAAAGAAAACACAAAAATAAATAAGGCATCCCTACTGTATACAGTACATTAATAGACAGTGTCAGTATACTACGTTACCTAAATGTTGGCGATTGAAAACTGTTACCGTATTTTCTCTCTTAAATCCCAGAATGAGGCAGAAAAAAGTCAACTTGCAACAAGACAGCACTAAAACCTCAAAATATTTTTCTAACTTTTGTCGTTTATTTTATGTTTTTTTTTTTTTTTTTGTAGCTCTGGTGAACTCCATGCTTACTTGTTTTGCTGGCTATTTCGAAAAATATGTGTTGACAAATTTTCAGAGGAGAGCTGTGCACCGTCTGACTATTCTTAGCTACATCCAAGTTTCATTTCTAAAGCAATGTCCCTGGAGGAGATTTAATAAAATAGTTGAGGAAATGTACGAGTATGAGTGCACTCTCTTTTTTTGAGCTATCTGATAGTTACATGCTTGTTCTGCAGATGTCATCAATTTCCTACTCTCCCAAATCTTCACTGCCAAAAGAGAATAGTTTCACATAGGGGATGAGGCAAGACCTTAAAAATATCCCACACAAATCACACCAGATGATATCAACCCCCCCCCTATTGTAAAACAGGGTTTGCGGTATGAGTTTCAAGAAACTGCTGTGGAATATCATCATAGTGAATGGACCCCTGTAGGGTTCATCAGGAGTCCATTTATGTCTCTCAAGGTATAACCTCCCCTAATATAACCCATAATGATAATTGTACACCGTATTACTGCAACTTACCCAAGGCTAAAACGATACAGCTTGTAAAAGGTACAGTATGTATAGTACATTAATTGGAGTAGAGTAATATTAACTTTTTTTTACTACAAAACAAGTGTTTAATTGAATGTAGTTTGGTTTGCAAATGTTTCTATTGTCAAAAATTGGTCAATATACCGTATTTTTTGGAGTATAAGTCGCACCGAAGTATAAGTCGCACCTGCCGAAAATGCATAATAAAGTTGGAAAAAAACATATATAAGTCGCACTGGAGTATAAGTCGCATTTTTGGGGGAAATTTATTTGATAAAACCCAACACCAAGAATAGACATTTGAAAGGCAATTTAAAATAAATAAAGAATAGTGAACAACAGGCTGAATAAGTGTACGTTATATGACGCATAAATAACCAACTGAGAACGTGCCTGGTATGTAAACGTAACATATTTAGGTAAGAGTCATTTAAATAACTATAACATATAGAACATACTATACGTTAACCAAACAATCTGTCACTCCTAGTCGCTAAATCCCATGAAATCTTATACGTCTAGTCTCTTACGTGAATGAGCTAAATAATATCATTTGATATTTTACGGTAATGTGTTAATAATTTCACACATAAGTCGCTCCTTTGAATAAATCGCACCCCTGGCCAAACTATGAAAAAAACTGCGACTTATAGTCCGAAAAATACGGATACAAATTGAGTGATCACCATCATACCAATGTTTAGCACCCTGCTGTTGTGGAGCTAAACACACAACATCAACATCAGTCCTTTTCACACAGACCTTAAAAGCCAATTATTTGTTGTGTCGTAGTTCTGTGGAAACAGTAGGAGTGTAACAGTAGGATTAGAGTTGTCCCGATATCAATGTTTTGGTACCAAAATGTATTTGGATACTTTTTGGTACTTTTCTAAATAAAGGGGACAAAAAATCTTAGGGTACATTAAACATTTGTTTCTTATTGCGAGTTTGTCCTAGTGAACATGCAAGACAACTTGTCTTTTAGTAGTAAGTAAGCAAACAAAGGCTCCTAATTTAGCTGCTGACATTTGAGTAACATATTGTGTCATTTTCCATTCTATTATTTTGTCAAAATTATGAAGGACAAGTGGTAGAAAATAAGTTATTAATCTACTTGTTCATTTACTGTTAATACCTGCTTACTTTCTCTTTTAACATGTTCTATCTACACTTCTGTTAAAATGTAATAATCACTTATTCTTCTGTTGTTTGGATGCTTTACATTAGTTTTGGATGATACCACAAATTGGGGTACCGGTACTTTTTAGAGGAGGTATAGTACCGAATATGATTCATTAGTATCGCGGTACTAAACTAATACCGGTATACTATACAACCCTACCCAGAATACGTTCCGTAATTGGGTTTTTTGACCACGGTTTCTGTTCTCTTTCGGTAAATTTTTCGGGTGTAAAGTGAACCATTTATTTTTATTTCAAAGTTATTTCTTTATTTCTGCTTCTAACAGTATTAATTTTGTTGACTAATAATTTTCGCTTTAGTTATTGCTCAACTACCCATTTTCCTCTGACAAAAAAAAGACGATAACTAAAGCAAAGCAAATACAAGTTGACTCATACTATGAAAAAAGTATCTGACGTTTTAGTCCATCAATCCATCCATCCATCCATCTTCTTCCGCTTATCCGAGGTCGGGTCGCGGGGGCAGCAGCCTAAGCAGGGAAGCCCAGACTTCCCTCTCCCCAGCCACTTCGTCCAGCTCTTCCTGTGGGACCCCGAGGCGTTCCCAGGCCAGCCGGGAGACATAGTCTTCCCAACGTGTCCTGGGTCTTCCCCGCGGCCTCCTACCGGTCGGACGTGCCCTAAACACCTCCCTAGGGAGACGTCCGGGTGGCATCCTGACCAGATGCCCGAACCACCTCATCTGGCTCCTCTCGATGTGGAGGAGCAGCGGCTTTACTTTGAGCTCCTCCCGGATGGCAGAGCTTCTCACCCTATCTCTAAGGGAGAGCCCCGCCACCCGGCGGGGGAAACTCATTTCGGCCGCTTGTACCCGTGATCTTGTCCTTTCGGTCATAACCCAAAGCTCATGACCATAGGTGAGGATGGGAACGTAGATCGACCGGTAAATTGAGAGCTTTGCCTTCCGGCTCAGCTCCTTCTTCACCACAACGGACCGATACAGCGTCCGCATTACTGAAGACGCCGCACCGATCCGCCTGTTGATCTCACAATTCACTCTTCCCTCACTCGTGAACAAGACTCCGAGGTACTTGAACTCCTCCACTTGGGGAACCAACCCGGAGATGGCACTCCACCCTTTTCCGGGCGAGAACCATGGACTCGGACTTGGAGGTGCTGATTCTCATCCCAGTCGCTTCACACTCAGCTGCGAACCGATCCAGTGAGAGCTGACGATCCTGGCCAGATGAAGCCATCAGGACCACATCATCTGCAAAAAGCAGAGACCTAATCCTGCAGCCACCAAACCAGATCCCCTCAACGCCTTGACTGCGCCTAGAAATTCTGTCCATAAAAGTTATGAACAGAATCGGTGACAAAGGGCAGCCTTGGCGGAGTCCAACCCTCACTGGAAACGTGTCCGACTTACTACCGGCAATGCGGACAAAGCTCTGGCACTGATCATACAGGGAGCGGACTGCCACAATCAGACAGTCCGATACCCCATACTCTCTGAGCACTCCCCACAGGACTTCCCGAGGGACACGGTCGAATGCTTTCTCCAAGTCCACAAAACACATGTAGACTGGTTGGGCAAACTCCCATGCACCCTCAAGGACCCTGCCGAGAGTATAGAGTTGGTCCACAGTTCCACGACCAGGACGAAAACCACACTGTTCCTCCTGAATCCGAGGTTCGACTATCCGGCGTAGCCTCCTCTCCAGTACACCTGAATAGACCTTACTGGGAAGGCTGAGGAGTGTGATCCAACGATAGTTAGAACACACCCTCCGGTTCCCCTTCTTAAAGAGAGGAACCACCACCCCGGTCTGCCAATCCAGTGGTACCGCCCCCGATGTCCACGCGATGCTGCAGAGTCTTGTCAACCAAGACAGTCCCACAGCATCCAGAGCCTTAAGGAACTCCGGGCGGATCTCATCTACCCCCGGGGCCTTGCCACCGAGGAGCTTTTTAACTACCTCAGCAACCTCAGCCCCAGAAATAGGAGAGCCCACCACAGACTCCCCAGGCACTGCTTCCTCATAGGAAGACGTGTTGGTGGGATTGAGGAGGTCTTCGAAGTATTCCCTCCACCGATCCACAACATCCGCAGTCGAGGTCAGCAGAACACCATCCTCACCATACACGGTGTTGATAGTGCACTGCTTCCCCTTCCTGAGGCGGCGGATGGTGGTCCAGAATTGCTTCGAAGCCGTCCGGAAGTCGTTTTCCATGGCCTCACCGAACTCCTCCCATGTCCGAGTTTTTGCCTCTGCGACCGCTGAAGCCGCACACCGCTTGGCCTGTCGGTACCTGTCCGCTGCCTCAGGAGTCCTATGAGCCAAAAGAACCCGATAGGACTCCTTCTTCAGCTTGACGGCATCCCTCACCGCCGGTGTCCACCAACGGGTTCTAGGATTACCGCCACGACAAGCACCAACTACCTTGCGGCCACAGCTCCAATCAGCCGCCTCGACAATAGAGGCGCGGAACATGGTCCATTCGGACTCAATGTCCAGCACCTCCCTCGTGACATGTTCAAAGTTCTTCCGGAGGTGGGAATTGAAACTCTCTCTGACAGGAGACTCTGCCAGACGTTCCCAGCAAACCCTCACAATGCGTTTGGGCCTGCCAGGTCTGTCCGGCATCCTCCCCCACCATCGCAGCGAACTCACCACCAGGTGGTGATCGGTAGAAAGCTCCGCCCCTCTCTTCACCCGAGTGTCCAAAACATGAGGCCGCAAATCCGATGACACAACTACAAAGTCGATCATGGAACTGCGGCCTAGGGTGTCCTGGTGCCAAGTGCACATATGGACACCCTTATGTTTGAACATGGTGTTCGTTATGGACAATCTGTGACGGGAACAAAAGTCCAATAACAAAACACCGCTCGGGTTCAGATCCGGGCAGCCATTCTTCCCAATCACGCCTCTCCAGGTTTCACTGTCGCTGCCAACATGAGCATTGAAGTCCCCCAGTAGAACGAGGGAATCACCCGGGGGAGCACTCTCAAGTACTCCCTCGAGTGAATCCAAAAAGGGTGGGTACTCTGAGCTGCGTTTTGGCGCGTAAGCGCAAACCACAGTCAGGACCCGTTCCCCCACCCGAAGGCGGAGGGAAGCTACCCTCTCGTCCACCGGGTTGAACTCCAACGTACAGGCTCTGAGCCGGGGGGAAACAAGAATTGCCACCCCAGCCCGTCGCCTCTCACTGCCGGCAACGCCAGAGTGGAAGAGAGTCCAGCCCCTCTCGAGAGAACTGGTTCCAGAGCCCTTGCTGTGCGTCGAAGTGAGTCCGACTATATCTAGTCGGAACTTCTCCACCTCGCGCACTAGCTCAGGCTCCTTCCCCCCCAGCGAGGTGACGTTCCACGTCCCAAGAGCTAGCTTCTGTAGCCGAGGATCGGACCGCCAAGTGCCCTGCCCTCGGCTTCCGCCCAGCTCACATCGCACCCGACCTCTATGACCCCTGCTATGGGTGGTGAGCCCATTGGAGGGGGGACCCACGTTGCCTCTTCGGGCTGTGCCCGGCCGGGCCCCATGGGGACAGGCCCGGCCACCAGGCGCTCGCCATCGTGCCCCACCTCCGGGCCTGGCTCCAGGGGGGTCCCGGTGACCCGCGTCCGGGCAAGGGAAATCTGGGTTCCTTAATCGTTTTCTTCATAGAGGTCTTCGAGCTGCTCTTTGTCTGATCCCTCACCTAGGACCAGTTTGTCTTGGGAGACCCTACCAGGGGGCATCAAGCCCCCGGACAACATAGCTCCTAGGATCATTGGGACACGCAAACTCCTCTACCACGTTAAGGTGGCAGCTCAGAGAGGACGTTTTAGTCAACGAATAAAAACTCAACAAAAATGTTGTATATTTATGTCAAAATGTCATATATTAATTTTTTTGTCTTGTAGATAGGTGGGACAAATTCGGAGTATATCCAATCACAGCTCCTTAACAGCGTATATATGAAAGAGGAAAGGAGAGAGCTAATTAGATGCTTTTCCTTGTGAAATAAGAAGTTTGATATCTCACGGCAAAACAAAAATGTATGGATTTAAAATGTTCCACATCGTAATATATGTACACCTGGGAGAAAGAAAAGAGGTCACAATTACTTTTTTATGCTATGATGCCCTCAGCAGGCAAATCATCGTGACATCTACACAAATGTAAGTTAAAAGTAATTCTACCATTATATTATTAATGATACAATTTTTTCTCCCTCAAGGAATCATTTATCTAAAGGTTAATCTAAAGGCATGACATCTTTTAATGAGGGGCAAAGTGCTTACGTCAGAAGCACAGCAAAAAGAGAAGTGGGTGCAGTGTTTACTATGTTTTTTGTTTTTTGAGGAGGACATTTATTAACAAATGAAAGACTGATAGCGGTAGGAAATGGATGGATGGATGAAATCTTCCCTGCCCCCTTTGTGTATTTGTGCTTACGGTTCTCCCGCACTTAAAAACAAATTATAATAAAGGCATGCATTGTAACGCCATTTTACAACACACATACATATCTGCTATAACGGAAACATAGCATAATGAATAAATATAAAAAGTGCCTGAAAGATATTTATTGGCATTCACCTGTTGAGAAAAAAATGACTAACTACATCATTCCTGACCATAAGATTATGCAACTTTTCTGTCAAAAATGCTTTGCAGGTAGTCTAAATAAAAGTGCTTTGAAATAAATTTTAAAGAGACCTTGTCTTTTAAACTCTATATTTTAGTCGATTATGTTGTGTAATTTTGTGGATTAAAACTAGACTAAAATAAATCAATTTACATTACTCAAATTAGACTAAAACTAAAAAAATGTTTTGTCAAAAGACTATGACTAAAACTAAATTAATAACTGCCGTCAAAATTAACACTGGCTTGTAAGCAAAACGTATATTTTGCAGAAAAAGTATCACTGGTGTACTGAATATTAAGAATTTTCTTGCAAGTTGTACATGTAGTCATAAAATATAATTCACTTGTATTCCTCATTAGTATTTTTACCATTGTAATTGGAAAGTCTAATTAATCCTGAATAAGAAAACAAACATAAGATACAAGACTCTCAATCTCTGTTAGCAAAAAAATTACTTAATAAATAAGGTATTAAGTATTGAAGAGCAGCTGTTTTCTCAGATGGGAAAACTGTGTCTGGTTGTCTTTTACGTTGCCACCACTTTCAAACAAATTCGACACGTCTGTATTGATGGGCTAATCTTGCTCATTCAGATTGAAGCAGCAATATTTCCACATCAGACATTTGGATTTACAGTCATCTCTTTTTAACCTAAATTTGTTACTTTGTGGTGCTTCTCACTTGTGAGTAACGACTTGCGACACTCTGTCATCACATGGACAAAGATAAGACCTTCTGGAGGAAAGTTTTGTGGTCAGATGAAACAAAAATTGAGCTGTTTGGCCACAATACACAGCAATATGTTTGGAGGAGAAAAGGTGAGGCCTTTAATCCCAGGAACACCATGTCTACCGTCAAGCATGGTGGTGGTAGTATTATGCTCTGGGCCTGTTTTGCTGCCAATGGAACTGGTGCTTTAGAGTTAATGGGACAATGAAAAAGGAGGATTACTTCCAAATTCTTCAGGGCAACCTAAAATCATCAGCTCGGAGGTTGGGTCTTGGGCGCAGTTGGGTGTTCCAACAGGACAATGACCCCAAACACACGTGAAAAGTGGTAAAGGAATGGCTAAATCAGGCTAGAATTAAGGTTTTAGAATGGCCTTCCCAAAGTCCTGAGTTAAACGTGTGGACAATGCTGAAGAAACAAGTCCATGTCAGAAAACCAACAAATTTAGCTGAACTGCACCGATTTTGTCCAGAGGAATGGTCAAAATTCAACCAGAATTAATTAAAATACAAGCGTGTTTAACACATGTATCTGGTTGTAATTAAATGCATGTTCGAAATAAAATCAAACCATAACCATAACATATAGATTCCCTTCTTTCATGAAGACAATAACATATGTTGATCGATTGGAATCAGGCATAATTCACAGTGGTTGCTGATAAGCTCCACAACTTAAAATTTACAGTGGAAGAGAAACAAAGTCTTATTTTCTGTCCAATACCACATGAAAGTGGTTGGTTTTTGGCATCTTATTTGTCCAGCTTCCATACTTGTTTTTAAACACTTTACAAGAAATACATTGACGCAAACTCTGTAGCTTGCATGCGCTATTTTTCTGAGACTCTTAGTTTGTTAACGCAGGCAGGATGGAGCAGCACTTTTATTGTGAAGACAGCAACTGTGCGGTCGGTCTTTAGGCTTTCGACGGCATGTACGGCGTGAGAGTCTGTTGAAATAAAAAGTGTTTCTCGCCTTCCTGTCAGTTGTTTCTTTCTTCACACTGAGCTCGCAGCAGCCAGCGTCCTCTCACAAGACCCTCGGGTGCCACAAAAGTCAATCAAGTGACGAAAGTGACGTCATAGTGAAGATCGATGATCGCTCATTTTTAGGACTATTTTTTTTTAATGCCCGGCTGTCGATCGACTGACACACGCTCCGCGATCGACCGGTAGCTCACGATCGACGTAATGAGCACCCCTGGTCTAGGGAGACCGAAGTTTTCGATACATGATCATTCAGCTCCGTGAAGCTCATCCATCCCGACGCTCAACGCCAGCTCCGCAGCCCCGTCCGTCTCTTCCTTCGCATCTCCTGCGGTCTCTTCACGAGGTCTCCGGTGTGGCAGAAAGCCAGCAGTTGGTCTTCGGTGCAAACATGGCCAAAAGGCTCTTCCAAGCAGATCCAAAAGCTCACAAAAAAGCACTGCAGAGGTCACAAAATGCCACCCCTTGTTGCACAGTCCCGAAACACACAAAAACAACATGGAAACATAAAGACCAGAAAAGGAAGATACAGAAGAGGGCAGAGCTCCTGCAACAAGGAGCCACTACAGGTCTGTAAAACATAATCTACCTGTATGCACAATGTTGACCAAAGAACCACCATTACATGTAATGGAAGGAAGTGTTTAAAGGGGAACATTATCACAATTTCAGAATGGTTAAAACCATTACAAATCAGTTCCCAGTGGCTTATTATATTTTTCGAAGTTTTTTTCAAAATTTTACCCATCACGCAATATCCCTAAAAAAAGCTTCAAAGTGCCTGATTTTAACCATCGTTATAAACACCCGTCCATTTTCCTGTGACGTCACATAGTGAAGCCAACACAAACAAACATGGCGGAAAGAACAGCAAGCTATAGCGACATTAGCTCGGATTCAGACTCGGATTTCAGCGGCTTAAGCGATTCAACAGATTACGCATGTATTGAAACGGATGGTTGTAGTGTGGAGGCAGGTAGCGAAAACGAAATTGAAGAAGAAACTGAAGCTATTGAGCCATATCGGTTTGAACTGTATGCAAGCAAAACCGACGAAAACGACACGGCAGCCAGCGACACGGGAGAAAGCGAGGACAAATTCGGCGATCGCCTTCTAACCAACGATTGGTATGTGTTTGTTTGGCATTAAAGGAAACTAACAACTATGAACTAGGTTTACAGCATATGAAATACATTTGGCAACAACATGCACTTTGAGAGTGCAGACAGCCCAATTTTCATCAATTAATATATTCTGTAGACATACCCTCATCCGCGCTCTTTTCCTGAAAGCTGATCTGTCCAGTTTTGGAGTTGATGTCAGCAGGCCAGGGAAGCTAGGGTCGATATTCTTCTCTTGATCATCTTCGGTGGCATAAGGGACGGTGTGAGCAAAGACATCCAGGGGGTTTAGCTCCCTCGTCGGCGGGAACAAACTGTCGCCATTGCTTGCCGTGCTACCGAGGTCCTTTGTCCCTGAATTGTTCACACACTCCGGCAGATTCAATGGGGGTCTGGCGGCAGATTTCTTTGACTTTATCGTTGGAAATGCATCTGCTTTGAGTGTCGCAGGATATCCACACATTCTTGCCATCTCTGTCGTAGCATAGCTTTCGTCGGTAAAGTGTGCGGAACAAACGTCCAATTTCTTGCCACTTTCGCATCTTTGGGCCACTGGTGCAACTTGAATCCGTCCCTGTTCATGTTGTTACACCCTCCGACAACACACCGACGAGGCATGATGTCTCCAAGGTACGGAAAACAGTCGAAAAATCGGAAAATAACAGAGCTGATTTGACTCGGTGTTTGAGAAAATGGCGGATTGCTTTCCGATGTGACGTCACGTTGTGACGTCATCGCTCCAAGAGCGAATATTAGAAAGGCGTTTAATTCGCCAAAATTCACCCATTTAGAGTTCGGAAATCGGTTAAAAAAATATATGGTCTTTTTTCTGCAACATCAAGGTATATATTGACGCTTACATAGGTCTGGTAATAATGTTCCCCTTTAAATGTAGAAAATAAATCATAATATGACCCCTTCAACACCCAAAACACATTTTTCTCACAACCCTGTTGTGTAGAAAACTGTCATCGCTCTCAGACAAGTATTTTATATCCATTACTAGACAGGGATGTCGTCACACATCTATTTCCTGATCTGATTGCAGGATTCAGCGTCACCCTGTGGGCAATGTCTTGCTTCACTGGGTTCTGTGTGAAATGCGCAGACAAAGAAATGTAGGATCTACTTTTACGGTTCGGATGCGCTTATTTTGCGGTACGTCTGCGTTAAAGAGGCAATCATCGGCACTGGGATTTAGAATATCCTCCAGTGTTGCTCTGTTTAATTATGTCATGAGTGGTGCATCATTGGTATGATGACAATTGTTTTCAAACATAAGTCATCAGCTGTGCAGGTGCCAACACGTGTATTCTTAATATTCCTGTCATGTAGGATGTCTTAAACAGCCGGGCAGTAGAAGAGTTAACATCACAGCTCCAGCAGCTCTGACCCTCTCCTCACCCTGGGGACTGCATTTCCTCTCTCCTGGTGTGTTTGGCCTGCCAGTGCGCATTAGCACGATTTATCAAATCAAATCAAACTGAAGATCACATTCCTCCACAAGAGAAGCCCCGTCGGGAGGGCTGTGTTCGTGTTTACAGCCATATTCTTCACACTCAAACGACAAAACATAGCCAACAGATGTCTGGTTTTACCTCATTCCATATTGCATGAGTATTTCTAAGAGATTTGCACCAAGCCAAAACCAAGCAATGTAAATCATAACTGTGATTGGAGTATGACAAAGCACTTTGCAATCCAACAAAAGACAGCACATATAACAAATGAAAGCTGGAAACAGCTGGATATCAAGCGTGTGCACAACAGACTCGAGTGGCTCACTGAGCGCAGATGGCTGCTCTACCGAGTGCATGACCCCTGAAACCGCGAGTGGGAGCATGGCTGCTTCCCGCAACAACAGCATCACAATGCCAAAGTACTTAATTCTTCTTGGCAAATATCACAAAGGTACAGTTTGTGCTACAGTTTGGCTCCCCCCTTTTTCATGCCAGCCATTTTAATTAAACAAATGGTTGATCTCAGTATGCGCCCGCATTAGTGTTTGGCTTGATGCCTGATATGCTTAATTACTAGTGGCCACTCAAAAGGAAACACATCAGTCAGTGATTTTTGCAAAATAAATTTGACAGGTTTCCATTTATTTATCCCAAACCAAAGATTAATGAAACGCTCGCTACAGACCTTGCAACATTCACCTCTGCTTCAGTCTGCCTTGATTAGCGGCGTGTTATTCATCAGTAGGATATCATCTCTGCTAGCAAACACATCAATTGTTTACCTGTTTGTCGCAGTAGCACTAATGAATTGATTGCTGAGAGATAAATGTGGCAATATTTAAAGTGGACTGATTTGCATTTAAAGGTTATTATAAATCATCAGTTTGGTTGTGTAATGTTTGGTGGGGAAAAATCTTAACTGTAAATAGTGTTCGCTTTTTCTGTGTTGTGTATGCTCATTGTACACTTTATTCCATTGTTGTGTCTATTCATTCATTCATTTTCCACCTGTTACCCTGGGTTATGAGTAGATATGTATCTTGCCATATAAATCAATGTTTTGTTTCCCAAATAGTATTGATTCTTCAGCTACAAGTATCGATACAAAAAGTCCCATTCAAATCACCCATGTTCCGCTTGGAAGAATGATTAGTTCAGCCAGCCGCTACTGTCGCTCTTAAGGAGGGATGTAACAATATGAAAATCATCATTAGGATCACAGTATTGTCGAATGTGTTAAAAAGTACATAATTATACACACGGTGAAATATTTTAACCAAGTTGTATTTAATTGAAATAAATTAAGTAAGCAACATATTAGTACACAATATACTTTCCTAGTGTTAACGGATGGGTACGGTGGTAAACATCATCATTTCCTGACAACTTCAAGAGTAGTGCTGGCTATTGGACAAGGTAATACTACTTTCCTAAACTGGCTACCTCACATTGAGTGATCACTTGTAAGCCTACAGCCCTTAACCTACCTGACTAAGACGAGTACATTTTCAGTAAAATGTGTTTTTTTGTCATGTGAATTATTGGCTTTTTTGGAAAAGCGATCAGAGATCGCCGAATTCGTCCTCGCTTTCTCCCGTGTCGCTGGCTGTCGTGTCGTTTTCGTCGGTTTCGCTTGCGTACGGTTCAAACCGATATGGCTCAATAGCTTCAGTTTCTTCTTCAATTTCGTTTTCGCTACCTGCCTCCACACTACAACCATCCGTTTCAATACATGCGTAATCTGTTGAATCGCTTAAACCGCTGAAATCCGAGTCTGAATCTGAGCTAATGTCGCTATAGCTTGCTGTTCTATGCGATATGTTTGTTTGTGTTGGCATCACTATGTGACGTCACAGGAAAATGGACGGGTGTTTAAAATCAGGCACTTTGCAGCTTTTTTTAGGGATATTGCGTGATAGGTAAAATTTTGAAAAAAACTTCGAAAAATAAAATAAGCCACTGGGAACTGATTTTTAATGGTTTTAACCCTTCTGAAATTGTGATAATGTTCCCCTTTAAACATCAGCGTCAAATAACCTGTTTAGAACAGGTCCTCTTTTAAAGGCTTGTAAGCCACAATTTGCACTGTTTCAATAAATACAACTATCATTCTCATCATGTAATTGATGCATTTTGTCCAGAATTAAGCTGTTGACTATCTGTCCAGTCAGAGCCACATATTGTCCAATCCAATCGACATTATTTATATAGCACATTTCAAAAAACAATAGAAGTTTCACAAAGTGCTGCACAGAAGTTACGACAAACATACTAGAAGAGTCATTAATATAAAACATTTGACTATTAAAGAGTAAATACTTAAAATACATCAGAGATAAATAAAATAGACTAAAATCACACAACTCTCACGCTGCGGTTTAAAAGCCAACGAGTAAAAATATGTTTTAAAACGTGATTTAAAAGTCATTAAAGAGGGAGCCGTCCGAATAACAATAGGGATATTGTTCCAAAGTTTTGGAGCCACAGCAGAAAATACACGATCACCTCTGGATTTTAAACGGGTTTTTGGGACGACAAGAAGAAACTGATCAGCTAACCTCAGAGGCCTTGTAAAGTTTTAAGTGAAGTGTGAAGTGAATTATATTTATATAGCGCTTTTTCTCTAGTGACTCAAAGCGCTTTACATAGTGAAACCCAATATCTAAGTTACATTTAAACCAGTGTGGGTGGCACTGGGAGCAGGTGGGTAAAGTGTCTTACCCAAGGACACAACGGCAGTGACTAGGATGGCGGAAGCGGGGATCGAACCTGCAACCCTCAAGTTGCTGGCACGGCCACTCTACCAACCGAGCTATATTGCCCCTTTAAAAGGTCTGACTTATATTGTGGCGATAATCCGTTAAGAGATTTAAAAACAAACAACAATATTTTAAAATTAATTCTAAAATGAACTTGGAGCCAGTGAATGGGTTCTAAAATGGGGGTAATGTGTTCATGTTTTTTTTAGTGCCAGTTAAAAGCCGAGCAGCGGTATTTTGGACTAAATGCAATCGAGCGAATGAGGCCTGGTTCATTCCAACGTAGAGGGAGTTGCAGTAGTCCAAACTCGCATGGATTACCCGCTCAAAGTCGTTAAAAGATAAAACTGATAAAAATGTTTCTAAAAGTCTTAGATGATAAAAACTAGATTGTACAACGGAGTTAACCTGCTGCTCCAATTTAAAATCTTTGTCGAACATAAATCCAAGATTTGTGACTGTTGGTTTTAAATAAGCCATCAGGGGGTCCAGGTCACTGGGGGGAGCATTCTGTTTGACTTTGGATTGTGTAACTAATAGTTTTGCTTTTCTATTCAATTCATTCAATGCAAGTCAATGGAACACTCACAAGACCAAAATCAGACTGTCCTTGTAAAATCTTTCAGAAAATTATATGTATCGAATTATATCGTTTTTGACATATATAGTATTGTGAGCTAAATATCGTGTATCGTATCATATTATGAGATTAGTTTTTCGCTACAGCCCTCGCTGTGAGTTGGAAAGTTGGAATTCAGGCCAGAACTTTATTCTGTTTATTGCAATTAATTAAGGCCAAAAAAAGTCAACAGACCGTAATACAAAAAAAACAGATTATAATTAGGGATGTCCCGATCCGATATTTGGATCGGATCGGCCGCCGATATTTGCAAAAAAATGCATATCGGCAAGGCATGGGAAAATGCCGATCCAGATCCAGTTTAAAAAAAACCCTCTGGTTTGTGTTTTCCAACGCACCGATTTAAATAATACATTCCACTTTTCTGCTGCTCCCTAATTTCCGTTCCGCATTTTCCAGCACACCTTCAACACATCCACAGGTCTGTGGATTCTCACGCAATTGCTTTTAGCTGCTGGCATTACACGACAGGCTCTTCTCACTCTTTCCTGTGTCACCCTCTCACAGACAGAAAGCGCACCTTCTTACACACGTCACATACTGTCATGACACACGTCACATACTGTTCACGTCATACGTCACATACGTATACGCCCTCTCCCAGCAGAGACGTAGCAGCATGGCTAACGTTAGCTGTGATGCTAGCGCAGCCGTGCGAGCAATGTTCCCTCTAAGGTGCGCGCCTGTGCAATTGCACACTGCTCAAGCGTCCTCTGCGCACGGCAAATCTCTGCCACGCACAAAATCAAATAAAAAAATAAGCGCATAACAATTTTCCACACACGGACACGACAGAGAAAACAGTTTTTGTCATCATTGTTCAAATATTGTAACGTCTGTCGAGACGCTTATCTCCATTCGGTGCCACACGCCCACACCATCAAAATGCCGAGGCAAACATTTCCAGATCAACACTGTATGAAAAAAATTGTGATTTTTTTTAGTTGTGATTTCCTTCTCTGCATGAAAGTTTAAAAGTAGCATATATTAATGCAGTATGAAGAAGAATGTTTTAATGTAGACACATAGAATCATCATACTGCTGTGATTATATGCATCAAATGTTCATTCAAGGCTAAGGCAAAATATCCACATATATATCATGTATCGCGATATGGCCTTAAAATATCGCAATATTAAAAAAAGGCCATATCGCCCAGCCCTTGTTTCAATGATGCCATTTCTGTTTGTCATGTATAATATGGTCTATTTTGTGTTTATCCTTGAATAAACAGGTCAGTTTCTTGTTACCAACCATTGTGTATTATTTAAACTCCCCTAATTCAGCTGGCTAGTTGTTATCAAGAGTACTAAAACCCTTTTCAACATGATTCTGACAACTAAGTAGGCTAAATAACTTTAAACTTTAATACATGCTCGGATAGGCCACTATCGGTCAGTATCGGTATCGGATCGGAAGTGCAAAAACAATATCAGTATCGGATCGGAAGTGCAAAAACCTGGATCGGGACATCCCTAATTATAATTGCTAATTGCAGGTCTGTCTCTGTCAATTAGGGTGTTTCAAGGTGAAAATATGCTCTAAGGTATTTTATTTTTGAAAATAAACCAGATAACTTATTCGTGTCTGTGCATGACTTTTTGTCCCGCACAGGCTGATATTTGCTGAATGAATCCGCCGTGCTCCGGTGTATGGCAAAAATAGAAGCTCTGCATACATTTGACAGCGCCGTGCCGGTGCCGTGCACAGGGCGTCCCCACGACAGTGGAAACTGACACATTGACTAGAATGAAAACAAATTGGGTCCATCGCTGTGGAGGAGCCATTCAGCAGCCATTATGCATTTTGTGGAAACCCGAGTTCGAGTCTCCATTTAACCTAACGTGCATATTTTTGGGACGGTTGAAGAAAACAGGGGTATCCAGAGAAAATGTACACATACACAGGGAGAAGATAACACAAAGAGGTCTGAGATATGATTAGAACCCAGTCTCACAGCTGGATGTGACATGCTACATCATCCACAGTGTTGTAGTATAGTAAGTGTGTGTGTGTGTTACAATACAAATCCCACTGAAAGTTGTGATTGTGGCACTTTATTTGAACTGTCAAAATCTGCCATTTCTGCTCTAGAAAGAAGTGAAAAGAAAATAGCCCAGTTCGACAGTAAAATAGCACATATTTACATATGTTCCACAAGGACTCAAAAGTGGAGCAGAATGTCTACATCACAAAATGTCGAGCTTTGGAGTCCCATGAGTTTCTGACACGTTTTCAGCACCAAAACATCCAAACTTCTAAAAAAAACCTTCTATTAACTCCACTAAGCAGCTGAGGAGTCAAGCCTAGAGAGGCCGCTTAAAAGGGGTGTGTGCTCAATGAGTCTTTACTGACAAGACAAACAAGTAAACTGAAACTTTTATTGTTTTCTTGGGTAGAAACTGCAGATAATGGGTCACTTGGTATTATATAGTACAGAGATTCTCAAACCGTGGGACGTATACCCCTACTCCATCTAGTGGTACGCCAAAGAAATCTGTAAATATGTACTGTATATGGAATATCATTGTTGATGATGTTTGTGCATTGTGTGTATTGTTACAGTGGCCAGAAATCTTAAATATAATTGTTAAATAAAACATCTGCCTTGTTCTTAATTAATACTTAGGCCTACTATGGTACTGTATTTTAAAGTTGGTCATTATGGTGGTACTTGGAGACCCAAGAGTTTTCTGAGGTGGTACTTGGTGAAACAAGTTTGAAAACCACGGTTACAGTAGATGAATGTGACAAAAGCGTGCAAGGGAAAGAAAAAAATGAGGCTTTTAAAATGCCTCAAACTTATCCCTGAAATGTCCTAATTAGAAGAAGGCTTCCAGAGTAATGGAAATACTTTTATAGCAAGATAAACATCAGTCCATCAATTGGTTTAACCCTTGGTCAGGAAATATTCATGTGTTTTTCTCTGTAATTCCCCATCACTATTATTTAGTAGTCTGATACAGGATTCTTACAATGAACAGTGCAAATTCGATGGAAAGCCGTAGGTACTACCGGGTACCCATTCAGGTCAAATCAAACTGTGCCATCATTTCGATACCTTTGTTGCACCTAACGCCACGTCCGGTTGCAGTCTCTGCATCAGCTCAAGCACTTGGCCGGAAAACAAGCAGTCAAGTACTCAGAGCGAGCTCAACAACACTTAACAATTTTCCATGCCAACAAAGAAAGCAGAAGGTGCACAAAAGTACAGTAGGGCTTCACTTTTCAAAATTCACTAGCTCAATGCCAATTTACATTGGATTTGCAATACAATGTACATGCTACAGATTACAATGAGCGATTTCACATGAGGATTTCAACACCTCCAAATTTGGTTGATAAAAAACTACTGAACCTTACAATCAAACTGGCGTGTAATTAATACAATACTTACACTTAAAACACTTTTTAGGGCTCAACAAAAGATGAGACCGGCACAATCTACTTAATAGCAAAGACTACTTGTGGCTATGGGTACACACCTAAGCCCATACGCTACTGCCAACTATCGTCTTGGAATTATAACTGCATGCAAAGTTTACTACGTAATCACGTACATTACAGTACTAGCAAATGAGACTCAGAAGTGTAATAAAACAAGATAACAGCTGAGCAGCACAGCTCAGTGTAGTAGATTTTTTTTTAATAACAATTAACATTTATTACATACTTGCCAACCCTCCCGGATTTTCCGGGAGACTCCCGAAATACAGCGCCTCTCCCGAAAACCTCCCGGAAGAAATTTTCTCCCGAAAATCTCCCGGAATTCAGCCGGAGCTGGAGGCCACGCCCCCTCCAGCTCCATGCGGACCTGAGTCCAGTGTGCGCACACAAGGGGACGAAGCAGAAGAACGAGACCGTAGTCAAAGAGCGCAGGGGAGACACTTCTCCAGGGCTGATGTATGCTCGGGGCAACACCCTTCACTTTACCCAACAGTGGGTCTCCACAGCGGACGACTTTAGGGTGAATGATGAGTCCAGCGATTACTTGCAAATCTTGCTTTATTGATTGCTTGCACACAGCCAATCCAACACAAAACCAACTAGTCCCTCCCCGCATTTACGCTACCGCTCCCTCTCTTCTCTCGCCCACACACTCACTGACGTCACTCACCTCACATGCTGTCACCTATTAAAGGGCCACACACACACACATACTCTACTCTCATAACACACAGTACAGTTAGTAGAACAACTGTGTTTTCATTACTGTGTATTTGATAGGTACCATTGCCCCGGAATTGTATTGCATTGTACTTTCAAGTACAACAATGAGTAGATGAGTGTTATGTGTGTGTATATGTGTAAATAAATGAACACTGAAATTCAAGTATTTCTTTTATTTATATATATAATAAAATAAATAAATATATATATAGCTAGAATTCACTGAAAGTCAAGTATGTCATACATATATATATATATATATATATATATATATATATATATATATGAAATACTCGAGTTGGTGAATTCTAGCTGTAAATATACTCCTCTCCTCTTAACCACGCCCCCCGCCCCAACCACGCCCCGCCCCACCCCCGACCACGCCCCCCACCCCCCACCTCCCGAAATCGGAGGTCTCAAGGTTGGCAAGTATGATTTATTACCACAGTTGAACACACACAAAACTACCAAAAGTTGCGACCGGTATCTATTTCCAAGAACTGGGAATTGATACCGATTCAAATGTGAACGGTACTCATCCTTAGTGAGTAGTGGATGAAGGATTTTTCAATTGTACCGTGAGAAAGTTTTGGGTTCAATCCTCAGCTCAGTTTCTGTGTAAACTTGGCATGTTCTCACTGTGCTAAAGTGTTTTATCTATGGGTACCCTGACTACGTTTACACTGCAGTCCAAAGTGGGCCAAATGGGATTTTTTTTTTTTATCAGATTTTTTCCAGCTGACTGTTTACACTGCAAATAAAATTTGTTTTTTATCAAACTCCAGTGTAAATGCGAATGTGGTCCCAATGTGGCCTCGACATCACTTGCATGTGCAGTGCGATAAAGTGAAAACAAAGGAAGTTAACCGGGCGGAAATGGCTACTACGATAAAATAAAATAAAAGTCACTACACCTTAAAAATTTGCCTTTTTTTAACGGGACAGTAAACGAAAGTACCGTATTTTCTGGACCATAGGGCGCACCGGATTATATGGCGCATTAAAGGGGTCATATTATTTATTTATTTTTCGAAATTGAAAACACTTCCTTGTGGTCTACATAACATGTAATGGTGGTTCTTTGGTCAAAATGTTGCATAGATTATGTTTTACAGATCATCTTCAAGCCGCTTTTTGACAGTCGCTTCAGGATGCGCCGTTTTGTGGGCGGTCTTATTTACGTGGTTCACCTTCGGCAGCGTCTTTTCTCCGTCTTTGTTGTAGCGGTGTTGCGTGTAAGGACGGCAGTGAAAGAAGTGTCAACAGATGGAGCTAACTGTTTTAATGACAATCAGACTTTACTTAAATCAATAACGGAGCAGCAGCTCCTCATCCGTGGCTCACTAGTGCAATAACGCCGGAAATGTGTCCCATGAAAAACCGTCCAACCGGAACTCTCTAATAACTAAAGTTCCTTGGGTGAATAATATAAACTCACTATACCGGTATGTTTTAGCGCTTTCATGGCAAGTTTACTGACAGATAAATGTAAGAACTTTACACTGTTATATTAGAAATGGCAAAAGCGGAGGACGAATGCTACATAACAAGATTTTCAGGACTTATGCAGATTCCAAATACAGATCAGCAGGTACCAGAAGGTAAGAAAAGTTTATTTTGCATAATATTGCGAAACAAAATGCCAGATAATATGTCTTACCTTATAAACACACCATAATAATACTCGTATGTTGAAGCACAGTACAATCCATCAAGCAATGCGGCTTCATACCTTACCAAAGTCGTACGAAAACATTTTGATAGATTTTTGAGCGCCGTGTGTAGTAATCTTCTATATTTTCAATGGAACAAATAACAATTTTGGTGTTGTTCACTTGAGTCATATTGCAGTCTACATGTATCTCTTATGTGTGACTGCCATCTACTAGTCACGCTTATCATTTCACCATGTACCAAATAAAATAGCTTCGTGGTTGGTAAGCACAACCAAAATGATTCCGTACATTAGGCGCATTAGGTTATAAGGCGCACTGTCGAGTTTTGAGAAAATTAAAAGATTTTAAGTGCGCCTTATAGTCCGAAAAATACGGTAATGTAATGTATGGATGGGTGTATATAGTGTAATATATTTGCAAGAGTTGTAATCTTTTAATGGCTGTTAAGTAGAGGAGACACGGACATCAGTTTGGATCTACGGGAGCTTTATTTTTCAACTCACATGTAAGCAAATGCGCCACAGCGTCAATTCCGCTCCTTCAACAATCGCTATTTCTTCGGAATCAAAAAAATACATATATAGCCTATTATTTGTGCACTATTGACAAGTGATGCATCGAAATATGGTCGTCTTAAAAAGACTTTGCTCACTGAAACCGGATGTTGTGATGTTCACTTCCGCTGGCGACTTCGTCTTTCCCGACGCACATGAGCTCGCCTAAAGCTGACGAAAAAGTCACATTCGGGTCGCATTTAGGTCACCTTGCGTTTAGATTGAAGTCACATTTGAAAAGATCCGATTCCAATCAGATTCAGGACTACCTCCTGATGTGGTCTGAATCTGATGTCAAAAGATCAGATTTGAAGCACTTTGAAGCGTTTAGACTGGCAAAAAAATCTGATCTGTGTCACTTGAGGGCAAAAAAATCTAATTTGTTGTGCAGTGCAAACAAGGCCACAGATGTTCTTCAACAGTCCAAAAATATGCATGGCACATTCATTGGCGACTATAAGTTCTTCATAGGTGTAAAATGTAGTTTGTTAATTAATCAATGCCTGACTGGTAACCAGTCCAGGGCGCATCTAGGCTTCATGACCCTGAAAGGGTTATTCAATTTCATCAATTGGTACACTGGAACAATGTTTTGCTCTTTGCATTTTTGAATTGATTTTATTTACTCCTGATCATTGACCACTTTTTGCTTGGAGGACTCAATGTTCTCTGCCAACTTTCTAGTATACAACAGACACTTCTCATAATAGGAATGTTTTCTTTTACAAGTTTTGGAAGAGATCAACACAAAAGCTGTGAATTCATTGTTGTACAGTCTTTTGGGGTCCAGTACTGATTCCGATGTTAAACCCTCGCTGCAGCTGTCCAAAGCCTGAGGGGTAATTCTAAATACAAGTGCACTTGGCATTGCAGAAGCAAAACAAACCAATCACAGAAAGACAATTTTAAACTTGGCCTATGAAGCTTAAAAATTAAGCCCAGGATGGCAGGGAAAGAGCTCTTTGTAATCCTGATAATACTCAATGGTCCATTAAGCTCGATGCTGACCTTAAACATTGAAAGAGGTAAGTTAAAGGCTCTAAAAATAATGTAATCCTCCTCTTTGACCGCTGCACAGAAGCATTAAGTCACAGCTTTGTAATGGAGTGATTGACGGTTAGGATGCCGCTCTATTAAAGAGTCATTTGTAACTGACACACTCGGAAGGAAAATAGTGGCGGCTCTATTGTGTCTGTAGGCACCAAGCCTCACCGTTCAATTAGGCAATAGAAAAAAGGCAAAAAATAGAACTAATCAGTGCCAAAAAAAAATGGAAACATCTGAAAATATCCCCAAGGCAACACATGACACAGAGCACAGAGGAGAAAGATAAACTAGCACAGATCCCTTGAGGAATCATGCACTCTCAGTGGCTGACACGCCCACCTTCTGCTCCGACCACATAGATGTCCATTTGACAAACAATCACTTGAATTGAGCCTCTTAAACGGCTTTATAAAAGAAGCAATTATTCTGCAGCGAGGAGACTCCATCAGTGGGAGATCAAATGATGTCTTCTACTATTCACCCTGAACAAAGCTGCTCATTCATGGCCCGAAGGAATATTAGCAGTTTTATCCAAAGAGACCTTTTGCCCCTTCTCCTCTCCCACCTGCACTAAGCACGGAGGATCTCAGCTTTAATTAAA
The DNA here is from genome assembly GCF_033978685.3 of Nerophis lumbriciformis. Classification (NCBI taxonomy): domain Eukaryota; kingdom Metazoa; phylum Chordata; class Actinopteri; order Syngnathiformes; family Syngnathidae; genus Nerophis; species Nerophis lumbriciformis. The sequence continues at coordinate 31,686,544 of NC_084559.2, read as the reverse complement.
AGCAAATTCTCCAAGCTCAGTTATGCTGCAAATCTCAGGCCTCTCTGCTCGAGTGGACTTAAGTGGGGATTGCAGAGGGCCTCGGCAAATGTTTGTTTGGTCAGGCGGACAAGGAAAGAAAGAGTTGGAAAAAGTAAATGCCGCTGCATTGAACTTTAGTGAAGCAAGCTTCAACTGTGCATCTTAAGATTGAACTCTCAGGGCAACCTATCGTCAAGCTGTACCAACAGATTTGGAAAACGATGTACATGTGATGTCTTGCTGAGGATGCGCAAATATGTGACTGTTTGGCTCAGTTCTCTGTGTGAACACTGAATTACTTTGCTGTACTCCGGTGCGCCTTGAAAGGTGACCTTATTTTCCTGACTAAGGCAAAGATGTAAAAATAACAGGAGGAAGGTTTGGGAGGAGATGTTCAACTATTTCGAGGCAAACAAGACAATTACTTTTCAATTTCTTAGCACTTCTTTGAACAGAGTGCAAGCTCAGGTTCTCTTTCAGCAGAGGTGTCTAAACTTTTTCTACCAAGACCCACATACACATACTAACCCAAGGCGGGGCCCCGGGGCTCACAGCCATTTATAGAGAGAGTTTGGCCAACCCGGTTTCAGACATTCTCCTCAATGATTGGTCAAAAGGCGCTCATGTGACTTCAAAGCGCCATGATTGCTACCAACTTTGACGCTGACCCTATGCTATGCTGCACTTCCTCAATAGACATTTCTTTTATTTGAGGAGTTTTTTGCCAGGTAAACATTCGGTGTTGAGTGCTGCTTGGGGGCTTAACAAAGCCGACGGGCTAAAAAAGGACTCGTTTACCTGTGTCTTTGAAAGACCTATTTTAACGATTGTTAAAGGGGAACATTATCACAATTTCAGAATGGTTAAAACCATTAAAAATCAGTTCCCAGTGGCTTATTATATTTTTCGAAGATTTTTTCCAAATTTTATCCATCACGCAATATCCCTAAAAAAAGCTTCAATGTGCCTGATTTTAACCATCGTTATAAATACCCGTCCATTTTCCTGTGACGTCACATAGTGAAGCCAACACAAACAAACATGGCGGAAAGAACAGCAAGCTATAGCGACATTAGCTCGGATTCAGACTCGGATTTCAGCGGCGTAAGCGATTTAACAGATTACGCATGTATTGAAACGGATGGTTGTAGTGTGGAGGCAGGTAGCGAAAACAAAATTGAAGAAGAAACTGAAGCTATTGAGCCATATCGGTTTGAACCGTATGCAAGCGAAACCGACGAAAACGACACGACAGCCAGCGACACGGGAGAAAGCGAGGACGAATTCGGCGATCGCCTTCTAACCAACGATTGGTATGTGTTTGTTTGGCATTAAAGGAAACTAACAACTATGAACTAGGTTTACAGCATATGAAATACATTTGGCAACAACATGCACTTTGAGAGTGCAGACAGCCCAATTTTCATCAATTAATATATTCTGTAGACTTACCCTCATCCGCGCTCTTTTCCTGAAAGCTGATCTGTCCAGTTTTGGAGTTGATGTCAGCAGGCCAGGGAAGCTAGGGTAGATAGGGGGTTTAGCTCGCTCGTCTGCAGGAACAAACTGCCGCCATTGCTTGCCGTGCTACCGAGGTCCTTTGTCCCTGAATTGCTCACACACTCCGGCAGATTCAATGGGGGTCTGGCGGCAGATTTCTTTGACTTTATCGTTGGAAATGCATCTGCTTTGAGTGTCGCAGGATATCCACACATTCTTGCCATCTCTGTCGTAGCATAGCTTTCGTCGGTAAAGTGTGCGGAACAAACGTTCAATTTCTTGCCACTTTCGCATCTTTGGGCCACTGGTGCAACTTGAATCGGTCCCTGTTCGTGTTGTTACACCCTCCGACAACACACCGACGAGGCATGATGTCTCCAAGGTACGGAAAACAGTTGAAAAAACGGAAAATAACAGAGCTGATTTGACTCTGTGTTTGAGAAAATGGCGGATTGCTTCCCAATGTGACGCCACGTTGTGACGTCATCGCTCCGAGAGCGAATATTAGAAAGGCGTTTAATTCGCCAAAATTCACCCATTTAGAGTTCGGAAATCGGTTAAAAAAATATATGGTCTTTTTTCTGCAACATCAAGGTATATATTGACGCTTACATAGGTCTAGTGATAATGTTCCCCTTTAAGACAAGGTTTCGGGCAACTATTGGACCAGAAGCCGCATATGGCTGTGGAATGTAGGACTGAGCAGAGCTGCGGTAGTGACAGTAGTGACACCGTTTTCTCTACGCGAGTGGCTCGCGAACACAGACGTTGATTTCAGTTTTGGAGGGTTATCGCCTTGGTGAGTAAAAACTTCATTGGAATCCCTATTAAAATAAGCTATACATTTTACTGTGAGTCTGCCAAATATATTTTAAATTGATCGATTCGCACACTGATTTTTTAGACTCGCTGATTTCCTGTTTGTTTTGTGATTCACTCGTCGAGTGCTTGGTCCAAAGCTGACGAGGATTTTGGCAAAATTATGGTAATATCTACATTTTTGGTCGTTGTGTATTTTCTGACGTACATTGCGTCGGCAGGAGGGTATTAGAGGGCCAGCTGGTAACTTGACACTGCATGAATGTAGTGGCAAGAGAGCGTCAAATACGACCACTAAATTGTTCCAAAATTATACTTAGACGCACTAAAAACATGTTTATGAGCTGGAGTATGTTTATTATTATATTTCGAACTATATTTTTGGTTGATTTTGTCAGGAAAACTAACATCACAACTGCAATTGCATGCTTACGGGCACAGCCACTCACATCATTGGTAGCAAAGATGGCGCCTCTCGTTTAGTAGGCCATACTCTCCTTATACACGGCTGTATCAGTGCTGAAGGGATTATGGGGGGCCGCCCCCAAACGTCAACACCTCTGCCTCACCCCGAAAACACAGTGTGAAAACAAATCATGATTTTACCTAGGGATGGGAATCGAAAACCGGTTCTTGTTCATAACCAGTTCTTACTGTATCAATTCATTGGAATTGCTTGCTATTTTGTTAAGCGATTCTCTTAACAGTTCTTCCGGGTGGGAGTGACACCATTACGCAACGTGCGTAGTGACGTCACATTGCAAAATGGCGTTGCTCGGTCAGAACAAACATTAACATTTTCCAAGAAAAGATTGCAACAGCCTTACTTGTAATAAATGTAAGGTGCTATTTCATCAATAGGAGGGCCTACGAGCAATATGCTGAAACATTTGAACACATCCATCCATCCATTTTCTACCGCTTATTCCCTTCGGGGTCGCGGGGGCGCTGGAGCCTATCTCAGCTACAATCGGACGGAAGGCGGGGTACACCCTGGACAAGTCGCCACCTCATCGCAGTTGAACACATAGAATGCAATAATTATAAATGAAAGTCGCGTTTTTTTTAACCGCTCCGATCTCATCCCAGGCAGCACTAACACAAGCACAACATCTGAATACAACAGGTACTAATTAACCGCCTGTCATGTTAACGTTATTGTTAAATTGAAATGAATCCCATCTCATTTAGATGAACATGACGAGAAACAGCATCTGACTGGCTCCAAGGCGGACAGCACTCGCCTTAGTTCATGTCTACCGGTACACAAATTTCACAGAGCAGTGGCTAAGTTTGTGGTCAAAAGCTTGCACACATTTGCAAATGTAGATAATCCTAAATTTTGGTAGGTGAATGTTCAATTGTAGTCAGAGAAAAGTTGCATGTTTTCTTGCCACCAGATTTTCTCTCAGTTATTATATTATACAGGTGTAACTTAAAAATTTGAATATCGAGTACAAGTCCATTAATGTCAGCAATAAACATCAAATGTGAAACTAATATGTGATATTAACTCATTACATGCAAAGTGAAGTATGTCAAGCCTTTACTATCATCTGATTATCTGTTGCCAAAATCGGGGGCCCCTGAATGGGTGGGACCTGTGCATTCAGGTGGCCCCAGCGCATACTGACAAATGAATGAATGCGGGGGGCCACTTTGATACGTTTTGTACATTAAAGATGCTACAACCAATTTGTGTATGCTAAACTATTTGCATAAAATATTTTTTTGGTATAGGTGACAAACTAAATAGGGGTGCTGAAATAAACCAATCTGAATTGCAATTCTAATGTATTGTGATTCTAAATCTATTCATAATTGCCATATTTTTTCATAAGAATTTTAAAAAATATGTTTTCCGGCCATCTCCACGCTTACTCGCTACGCGTATACATCAGACGTCAGCAGCCAAGAGGAGCTTTTGTAACCTATAACTCAATTTGAAATGGTTTTATTATAAGATTTATACCAAATAATATATGAAAGAATCGGTTTGAATCAAGAATTGTGTTAAATCAAGAATTCATTCTAAATTGAATGGTCACCCTGAGAACCTAAAAATCAAATTGGGAGTTGTTACAAGCTACAAGCTGTGCTCTCTTAGTCCGGAGTGATCGATTTACACTATGTACAACATGACATTGTCACGTGGGGGTTAATGCAGCTTGCTGCGGTTCGTTCTCTCAATGCAACAATGGACGGCTTCGGACGACAGCGTGAAGGTAGGCTTTGGTTTATTAACATAAATAAACCAAACTACCAACAGTACAGGCAACACAACAAAAAAGAAAGGCAGGCGTGCCTAAAACACGAGAGGCTAATCACATAAACCGATGCTATGACATGAAACTACAAAACTTACTTGGTAACAGGCGTGATACAAACAATGAAACCAGGACGAGTGATTAACAAAGGCGGACTTAAATAGTGATCTCATGATTAGCGACAGGTGTGTCCCAAACAACAGAAGCAGGTGAAAATCATAAGTAACCATGGTGACGAAACAAACTCATTGCACAAGCAATAACAAAAGGAGTCCAAAACGAACAGAAAACACAAAAACATGATCCGGACCACGGATCATGACAGTACCCCCTCCTCAAGGACAGATACAAGATGTCCAAAAAAAAGACAAGCAGGGTCAAAAGTCACGGGAGGGCGGAGGGAGGACTTGGCGGTGGGTCGCCAGGCCAAGTGTTCCCGAATCCACCGAGGACAAGTCCACTCGCCGCCGCAGCTGACAAGGCGGGCGACCAGGGAATGGCCACATTCGTGCCCGACGGGGAGGTGGACGCACTTGGCGAGGCGGACGACCAGGGAGCGGCCACATCCGTGGTCGACAGGGAGGCGGGCGCGTCGGCGCCGTCATGGCAGGCTTGGAAGCAGCGGACGAGTCAGGCGTGGAGGCAGCAGTGGACGAGTCAGGCGTGGTGCAGGTACAGGCGGCGAAGCTTGGCGTGGTGCAGGTACAGGCGGCGAAGCTTGGCGTGGTGCAGGTACAGGCGGCGAAGCTTGGCGTGGTGCAGGCACAGGCGGCGAAGCTTGGCGTGGTGCAGGCACAGGCGGCGAAGCTTGGCGTGGTGCAGGCACAGGCGGCGAAGCTTGGCGTGGACGGATGGCACGGATCATGACAGACATGGTGTGTTCCAGGACGGCTGAACAGAGTAGGACGCTACAAGGCCCGCCGGAACCCTCTTATCAGTTGGCTTTCCAACAGTGGGCCTATTTATTTTGGTTATTTAAAAAAATCAGAAGTTTTCAGTGTGTTTTGAGCACATACAACAATACCGCTATGATAATGATGATTGTGATAACTTTGGTCACAATAACCATGATAGGAAATTTTCATATTGTTACGATCCGAAACCTGACAAATAACTACTGTACCGTAAATCCCGGTCTATAAGTTGCTACATTTTTCCTGCACTCTGAACTTTGAGCTTTACACAATGCTGCGGCTAATTTATGTATTTTACCGCGTTCACAAGCTTCACATGCCGGCAATAAATTTAGCCTCGTCACATCAGACCAATGAAATATCCCAACGGGTCACAGTGGACCAATGAAATTGTTAATCAAACGCACTCACACAATCATTCAGTCAGCCATTTAACGCGTTATGCACTCCAACCATCATCAAGACACGACGAAATGCACACAAGGTGGTCCAAAAGCAAATTGATCGACCCGGCAATCGAAAAAGGAAACCGAGCTGCCGCACAGAATGAAGATCCACCATAGAAATGGGCACCAAAAACCTGATCGCCACACCATAGGTAAGCCGTGTTGAGACAAAAGTGAAAGTAAAATGGAGGCTGTGAAAACGCTGGACAAAGCAGGAGGAAGAGGAGGACAGAAGACAGAAAGCACCAATCACGTTTTCAGTGATTCAAAAAAGAGGGAAAATTAACTCCTTTTCTGGCTTTGTTTTGGATTACAAAAGTCACACTGACCGAACAACTGATATTTGCAAAACATTAATCCACATCAAATAGACATTGAAGTTTTAATTACTGCAATAACATGATCGCAAGAAGCTGGGTTTTGTTAAGTTTTTTTCTCTCTCCTCTGTCTCTGGCATTTGAGTGATATAATTTTGGAGCCTTGCATTCTTGGCCTGCTGGCCAAACAAAAGTGGTATACAGTATATGCAAAAAGTTTTAATGATAACAGTGTAAATTGGCTGAACGAACTTCTCCTGTGCAGAACAGGGCGCTTTCCAGTCTACATACTGTAAACCCAAATATAGATGATTGCATATTGTTCTAATGTGTGTCTATCGATGTTCTCATTCATCCAGGTTATGTATTTCAAAGCATTCAATAGATCGCAAATGGACAGTTTGTCCAACTTGAGACAATTGTTGACAGTCTAAAAGTAACATAATTCACTCATCTTTGTTTAGACATGCACTTGGGGATAGGTTGATTGACCCTAGTGTGTGAATGTTGTCTGTCTATCTGTGTTGGCCCTGCGATGAGATGGCGACTTGTCCAGGGTCTAATCTGCCTTCCGCCCAAGTACAGCTGGGATAGGCTCCAGCACCTACGCGACCCTGAGGGGACAAGTGGTGTATATATATATATATATATATATATATATATATATATATATATACATATATATATATATATATATATATATATATATATATATATATATATATATATATATATATATATACATATATATATATATATATATATATATATATATATATATATATATATATATATATATATATATATATATATATATATATATACATACATACATACATACATACATACATACAGGTAAAAGCCAGTAAATTAGAATATTTTGAAAAACTTGATTTATTTCAGTAATTGCATTCAAAAGGTGTAACTTGTACATTATATTTATTCATTGCACACATACTGATGCATTCAAATGTTTATTTCATTTAATTTTGATGATTTGAAGTGGCAACAAATGAAAATCCAAAATTCCGTGTGTCACAAAATTAGAATATTACTTAAGGCTAATACAAAAAAGGGATTTTTAGAAATGTTGGCCAACTGAAAAGTATGAAAATGAAAAATATGAGCATGTACAATACTCAATACTTGGTTGGAGCTCCTTTTGCCTCAATTACTGCGTTAATGCGGCGTGGCATGGAGTCGATGAGTTTCTGGCACTGCTCAGGTGTTATGAGAGCCCAGGTTGCTCTGATAGTGGCCTTCAACTCTTCTGCGTTTTTGGGTCTGGCATTCTGCATCTTCCTTTTCACAATACCCCACAGATTTTCTATGGGGCTAAGGTCAGGGGAGTTGGCGGGCCAATTTAGAACAGAAATACCATGGTCCGTAAACCAGGCACGGGTAGATTTTGCGCTGTGTGCAGGCGCCAAGTCCTGTTGGAACTTGAAATCTCCATCTCCATAGAGCAGGTCAGCAGCAGGAAGCATGAAGTGCTCTAAAACTTGCTGGTAGACGGCTGCGTTGACCCTGGATCTCAGGAAACAGAGTGGACCGACACCAGCAGATGACATGGCACCCCAAACCATCACCCAACCATGCAAATGTTGCATTTCCTTTGGAAATCGAGGTCCCAGAGTCTGGAGGAAGACAGGAGAGGCACAGGATCCACGTTGCCTGAAGTCTAGTGTAAAGTTTCCACCATCAGTGATGGTTTGGGGTGCCATGTCATCTGCTGGTGTCGGTCCACTCTGTTTCCTGAGATCCAGGGTCAACGCAGCCGTCTACCAGCAAGTTTTAGAGCACTTCATGCTTCCTGCTGCTGACCTGCTCTATGGAGATGGAGATTTCAAGTTCCAACAGGACTTGGCGCCTGCACACAGCGCAAAATCTACCCGTGCCTGGTTTACGGACCATGGTATTTCTGTTCTAAATTGGCCCGCCAACTCCCCTGACCTTAGCCCCATAGAAAATCTGTGGGGTATTGTGAAAAGGAAGATGCAGAATGCCAGACCCAAAAACGCAGAAGAGTTGAAGGCCACTATCAGAGCAACCTGGGCTCTCATAACACCTGAGCAGTGCCAGAAACTCATCGACTCCATGCCACGCCGCATTAACGCAGTAATTGAGGCAAAAGGAGCTCCAACCAAGTATTGAGTATTGTACATGCTCATATTTTTCATTTTCATACTTTTCAGTTGGCCAACATTTCTAAAAATCCCTTTTTTGTATTAGCCTTAAGTAATATTCTAATTTTGTGACACACGGAATTTTGGATTTTCATTTGTTGCCACTTCAAATCATCAAAATTAAATGAAATAAACATTTGAATGCATCAGTCTGTGTGCAATGAATAAATATAATGTACAAGTTACACCTTTTGAATGCAATTACTGAAATAAATCAAGTTTTTCAAAATATTCTAATTTACTGGCTTTTACCTGTATGTATATATATATATATATATATATATATATATATATATATATATATTAGGGCTGCAACAACTAATCGATTAAATCGATTATCAAAATAGTTGCCGATTAATTTCGTCATCGATTCGTTGGAACTATGCAATGCGCGGAGGTTTTTTTAATTTTTTTATAAACCTTTACTTATAAACTGCAACATTTACAAACAGCTGAGAAACAATAATCAAAATAAGTACAAGGGTGGCGCTGAGGCTACGTCTCATGAGGTGGAGGTAAGCTAGCCAATGATGTGTCATGTGCAGCTCACGTGACGACGCCGTCTCCTTTGCTGGAAACATTCGAAAAATGGTGCAGGAAAACAGTACGGATAGTTCAGCGGAGAAACATATTGAGGTTTCTCATTGTTTTCTCATTGGGTTGAGTTTTTCCTTGCCCTGATGTGGGATCTGAGCCGAGGATGTCGTTGTGGCTTGTGCAGCCCTTTGAGACACTTGTGATTTAGGGCTATATAAGTAAACATTGATTGATTGATTGATTGATTGATTGCTTTAATGGAGAAAAGTGTATGACCTAAGTCGTCAAAATTGTGGGAACACTTTACTTTAAAGACTTCAAAGAAGACCGTTTCCTGCAAAATGGCACGGAAGTACAACATTGCTTCAGGAGCACCTGAAAAGGAAACATGTTGGAGCTATGGATGAAGGGAAGAACTCACGGTACGTAACTTTTTAAGTCCATAGTGGTAACAGGCATTCATGAGTTCAGCTTTTTTGTGAGTAACGTTAACGTTATGCCTTTGTTGCAACGCGGGGCTGATAATGTGTCTCCGGCACATTTGACTCTGTTTTGAGAGAGAAAACGCACGGTTACCAATTTCGAAATAAACGTAACGGACAGAAATATCTCAGGTTGGTTTCATAATGGATCAAAGTAGCCAGGACCGATAAAGCTATATAAATATATTTAGATTTGATTGACGTTTTAGTATAACTAAATGTTATGAAGTGCTGGAATATTTCATGCTATTATTCAGAGGCAGCCTAAAATGAATCCTTTATTATTCACAACAGAAACGTGTACAATATCTGATTCAGTTCTGATCTGATGAGTTACATTTCTGTGTTATTATTGGTGTATGCTGCATCCCCAATGTCCAGAAAATGGTGCCAGTATGATGTTTTTTTCCAATAAAATACAGGAAAGGATAGAAATGTAGTTTGTCTCTTTTATCTGATTATTAATTGATTAATCGAAGTAATAATCGACAGATTAATCGATTATCAAATTAATCGTTAGTTGCAGCCCTAATATATATATATATATATTTCTACCTGAATAAATGCTGCTGATATTCTGTACATTACGCGTTGTACAAGTTAATGACATATACATATTAAATTTAAAGAACAACACTATATCAAGTTATATAATGTTATCAGGATATAAAATCACCAGTATCAGCATACATGTTCCTGTCCAACTTTTTATGATTAAGTAAACTCAGTGATGCTGTGAGATGCAATTCTCTAAGGGATGCATCACATGACCTCCTCTCAGTTTGGGCTGTGCAAGTGGGGGAAAAAAACAGCCTCGTGCTCTGCAGTGCAAGAAGACACAAGACAGGCCCTCTACTGTAGGACGCACACTCCAGCTCCTACGTGATCGAGCAGCCACTTTGCCAGAGAGTCCTCAAGGAAGAGGCTGATTCCTGGAGCCCTGTTGACGTGCAGCCAGCCCTTCACTCTCAATGTCCAGAGTGGGAAAGGAATGAAAGGGTTAGGAGGATGATTGCATATTTATCTTAAAAGCAGCCACTATTACAGTTACATGAGCAGTAGGGAAAGTGCAGCAGAAGCACTGCAGACAGCGGACGTGAAATGAAAAGGTGTCGAGATGCCGCTTCTTGCATTAGAAGTGATAGGTATTGACAAAACCTCCACTTGCCGCCTGCGGGAGTCATTTCTCCCTCATTTTAGTAACCACTACTGTGAGCGCAGAACCTCCTCTTAAACAGCTAAATCAATTTCCAACAAGATAAAAAAAAATCATTGCAAATGCTCTTTTTGCTTAGCCGAGCAAGTACGCTTCGACAGGCATTTATTTGTTTAGGATTTTGACCAGTATTCGAGAATCAGATAAGGCCGCGTCAATTAGGAAGACGATTCAAGTCCTTAAGAAAGACAATGTCGTGGGTGAAGGGGGGATCCTAATCCTAAGTACCACATGCTGGGATCACTTCAGACAACACAAGATCATTAAACAGCAGGCTGTTGTCTCAGCATGAAGCACACTAAACAGTTGGCTTTAATTAAACAGTTGAGTAGTCTTTACTTTATAGTAAATAACAATTTAGTGGAGGACCTGTTGCATGTTGCACTCTTCTCTTATGCTCTCGTCATGTCCCCCGCTTGTACTTTTTTAGAAAGAGACAGAGGGAGGAAGCCGGAAAACAGAATATTCAAAATTGAAAGCCTTTTAACACTTGTATAAACACATTAGCCTGAGGTGCATCGTGTTCTTTGCTCTAGTAATGTTTGCAGATCACAGGAAAACACGCTTCAACAAATATTAGCCTATTTCAATAATAGAAGCTAAGTATAGGAATACCATACGGTTAGTTTTCTAGGGATGTTCCAATCAGAGTTTTATACTGCCGATTCTGATACAGGTCATCGATGAATGAGATCAGCCGATACCAACGCTGATACCGATCACATGTATTAACCGTGCATTTTTCAATTTATTTATGGTGACATCATCACTGTATTTAAACTAGCTCCTCATTCTCTTTTATTACATAAAATAGTTTGATCAAAACAAAGTTAATAGTGCACAGTAACTAAGCAAAAATTAAAAAACTACTATTTAGTACTATTTTAAATCATTTGCTTTCTGACCCCAAAGTCCTACTGTGTCCAGGGAATTATTTCCTGAGTTTGTAAACTTTAACAAAAACAAAACAAAAAAAGATTTTCAGAAAACAAAAATATCAACCTATTCTTTGTATTGACACCACTAATATATGGATGGATCGCCCTTCCCTTACATGTGGTGTATTGACTGTGACAATGCTGACAAACCAACACTTGCTTTTTCCTCTCTAAAATCTTATTAATCTACTTGTTGATTTCATGTTTATAGATACGGACTTTCTGCTGTAACTTCTTAAAAGTTTACATAACATTTATTGATGTTGTTTAAAGTTAGCTTAGCGGTGGCTGCGTGTGGCTTTTGCTTGGTGTGCAACATGTTAATCCATTGTTCTCCAGTGATAACGATCATTAAGATACAAAGAAATGCCGTTTATTTTCCGTAATGGAGGTGATTATTAGCTTAAGTGAGCGGCTCCACACACACGCTTGTCAGACATAAGACTACACAATAAATAGAATCAGCATTAAAAGGCGTTAATTAGCAATGGTGATCACATTCCTTATTAGGGATGTTTATCCTTAGGATTTTATTGATACCGATACCAATATCAATATTTCTTATTGATACTGCTATTCATCGGAATGCTTATCTGTACTATATGTAATTATGTAATTTTTTAATAGCATTTTCATTAGTACTATCATGCATTTTTTTAGTGTTCTCCGGTGTTTAGTGTTTTAATTCCTGTCCTGTGCTTTTATTTTGGCGGCTCTTGCGGTTTTGTTGGTGTTTTCTCGTGGCTGCTTCACTTCTGTCCCGGAGCATTTCCCTTCACCTGTTTTCTGTTTGCAATCAAGACTATTTCAGTTCATCCTGTTTCTACTTTCGTTGTCGGGACATTGTTATTATCTGTTCACTGGACTACAGAGGATCCTTTTGATGCCAAGCCCAAATACGCACTACTTTGTGGACCCCGTCTGCTCCACATTTCCCGTGAATGTTTAGCTGGGTTTCAGTTTGTTTTGTTTTTTTCAGTCTGTCCGAGCAGAGCACTTCCTCGTTGCTCTTGCTTTTTGTTCATTTATCAAAAAATATCCATTTTTACTGCACGCTGCTACCTTGTTCGTCTGCATCCTAAAAATCACTACAACCCCCTGCGTCTTCCACGACGCATCGCTTGTCTCCACTTGGCAAGTACAAGAGATAGTCCACCAACAACATAATGATATAACATCTCACAGCAGGGAAGTATTCTATCAACACCTGCTTTTTAGGTCTTAAATAAGTCAACTATGTGTGCTTTTGTAAAGAGCACACTAACCCTAACCCATCACTGTGTTTTTATTCATTAGATTTACACTCAGTATGTCCATCCGTCCATTTTCTATCACTTGTCCCTATAACATTTAAAATATTAGTAATAAAATAATAAAGTAAGATAATATCAATGTGTGGTATTCATGTTCATTTACAGACCTTTTACATGATATCTCATATCAAATACATAATATAAATCAATAGAATCAATTGGCATGCTATAGGTGAATGTGCATTTTGTAACAATAGGGATTGTTATTCGCCTTTATGTTGCACACATCAGTGACGGACCGGAAGCCGGTGTTGACAGCCACTGACGTGTACCGTATTTTCCGCACTATAAGCCGCCCCGGGTTATTAGCCGCACCTTCAATGAATGGCATATTTCAAAACTTTGTCCACCTATAAGCCACCCCGGACTATAAGCCGCGCCTACGCTGCGCTAAAGGGAATGTCAAAAAAACAGTCAGATAGGTCAGTCAAACTTTAATAATATATTAAAAACCAGCGTTCTAACAACTCTGTCCCAAAATGTACGCAAATGTGCAATCACAAACATAGGAAAATTCAAAATAGTGCAGAGCAATAGCAACATAATGTTGCTCGAACGTTAATGTCACAACACACAAAATAAACATAGCGCTCACTTTCTGAAGTTATTCTTCATTCGTAAATCCTTCGAATTCTTCGTCTTCGGTGTCCGAATTGAAAAGTTGGGCAAATGTGGGATCCAAAATGGCCGGTTCCGTCTCGTCGAAGTCATCGGAGTCAGTGTCACTGTTGTCCAGCAGTTCTGTGAATCCTGCCTTCCGGAAAGCTCGGACCACAGTTGTGACCGAAATATCTGCCCAGGCATTTACGATCCACTGGCAGATGTTGGCGTCGTCCGGCGCTGTCTGCCTGTCTTAGTGAAGGTGTGTTCGCCTTCGGTCATCCATTGTTCCCACGCCGTTCGCAGTCGTGATTTGAATGCCCTGTTGACACCAATATCCAGCGGCTGGAGGTCTTTAGTCAATCCACCCGGAATGACGGCGAGTATTGAATTAAGCGCGTAAGGCTCTTAGAAATGTGATGTTATGAGCTAGCAATGTTATGAGCTAGCAATGTGATGTTATGAGCTAGCAAATATAACAACTACACTACCCGGCATGCAACGATAGTGACGAGCATGCGCGGTAGCCCTGAGAAGCGTTGTTGTATGTGCTGGCAGTTAGAATGTGGTTATGAGCACGCTGTGAGTAAACGTTGAGAGCTCAGTTAACACGCCTCGTCTGCATTATTTATAATTAGACAGACAACACACTTAATAGGAGCCATTTTGGGGTCTTTACATAAACACACAAATGGAAATGAAACGTCACATATCCCAGCATGCACCGCGCGCTTCTTCTACGGGGAAAAAAGATGGCGGCTGTTTACCGTAGTTGCGAGACCTAAACTTTATGAAAATTAATATTAATATTAACCCATTTATAAGGCGCACCAGATTATAAGGCGCACTGTCAGCTTTTGAGAAAATTTGTGGGTTTTAGGTGCGCCTTATAGTGCGGAAAATACGGTATATGTCTGTGTCACGTGTGTATTATAAAAATACAATGACCCAGTGATTATTTAAAATGTTCACTTTTTTGAGTGGAATGACATTGGCGGAACATTGATGGAATCCAATAAGGCGCTTTTGGTAGCCATCCACAAGCTTCTGGCAAGCTTATGGTTGAAATTTTGACCACTCCTCTTGACAAAATTGGTGCAGTTCAGCTAAATTTGTTGGTTTTCTGACATGGGCTTCTTTCTTCAGCATTGTCCACACGTTTAAGTCAGGACTTTGGGAAGGCCATTCTAAAACCTTAATTATAGCCTGATATATTTATTCCTTTACCACTTTTGACGTGTGTTTGGGGTCATTGTCCTGTTGGAACGCCCAACTGCGCCCAAGACCCAACCTCCGGGCTGATGATTTTAGGTTGTCCTGAAGAATTTGGAGGTAATCCTCCTTTTTCATTGTCCCATTTACTCTCTGTAAAGCACTAGTTCCATTGGCAGCAAAACAGGCCCAGAGCATAATATTACCACCACCATGCTTGACAGTAGGTGTGGTGTTCCTGGGATTAGAGGCCTTTCTCCTCAAACATATTGCTGGGTATTGTGGCCAAACAGCTCAATTTTTGTTTCATCTGACCACAGAACTTTCCTCCAAAATGTATTATCTTTGTCCATGTGATGTCAAGTATGTGCTCCAATCACTCTATCACAAAAAAATAAGAGTTGTATAAATGATTGGAAACTCAAGACAGCCATGACATTATGTTCTTGACAAGCGTATGTAAACTTTTGAACAGGGAATAGAAAAATGTGTTTTCCACTCGCTGTTTTGATTCCCATTTTCGATTTTTAAAAACATCATTAAAATCGGATAACAAATCATGGATAATGGATAACGATCCATTTTCCGTTTTTTTAATATCAAACAAAAGAACGGGAAAGGTGGATTTGTAGGTTCAACTATTTTAAACGAATGGCCGCAATGTACCACCAAACCCCCCCGCCCCACCTCCCTCCGTGCGTCGGTTGAGGTGGGCGGGGTTGGGGGAGCGGGGGTGTATATTGCAGCCCGGAAGAGTCAGGGCTGAATGGGATTCTGGGTATTTGTTTTGTTGCGTTTATGTTGTGTTACGGTGCGGATTTTCTCCCGAAATGTGTTTGTCATTCTTGTTTGGTGTGGATTCACAGTGTGGCGCATATTTCTAACAGTGTTAAAGTTATTTATACGAGCACCGTCAGTGTAACCTGTATCGCTGTTGGCTAAGTATGCTTTACATTGTGTTTGCGTGCTGAAGCCGCACATATTATGTGACTGGGCCAGCATTCGCTGGACTGGGTGAAAAGCGGACGTGACGATTTTTGGGAGGGGCACTGAAATTTGAGAGTCTCCCGGGAAAGTTGGCAAGTATGAGAATTAGCGGTGAATGCGGTGTTACCGCGGCACCGCCGCTGAGTATAATCGGCGGGACAGCTCTAGTGTTAATTTCATATTGCCTCAAGGGCCAAATTTGGCCCGCGGGCCAGAGTTTGACACCCATGATATTGCTCCTATATCCTCCTCTTGATGAAATAGCAACCTTGGAATGATTAAAAGTAGCACTGTTGCAATCTTTTTTAGTAAAATTTCGGCAAACATCAGTGCGCTTTTTCCACCTGGTGCCGCCATGTTGCTGACGTCACCACGCACTTTGCGCAATGATGTCATCCCCACCCGAAAGAACCGTTAAACAAAATGGCAAGCGATTCCAAGGAATTGATACCAAGAACAAGAACTGGTTTTCGATTCCCATCTCTAGGTACCAGTGGTGTGCCGTCAGGGCCAGCAAGGCCTTCTCTGTTGGCCTAACATAATCAGAAGTCATGATCATAATTAAAGATAAAAGTAATTTTTTATTTACTTTCCCTAAATATCTAAAAGTATTAATATTCTCTTCGTGTCATATTATGCTCCTTACAGCGCTGTTGTTTTTAGTTTATAGAGTTTTATCCAATCAGCTAGCTTACGTTGCCATGCTGTACCAAATCTGCCAGAAGCCTTCAGATTCAGCAATGCTGGCGTCTATGCACTGTAAGTGAACAGGGACATACAGTGAGAGACAGTTGCGATAACCAATCAGATCACGCGTTGTTGTCAGTAAGGCCTTCTAGATGGCCTAAGGCAGATATACAGTGATGTTATGAGCCAGATAACATAAGAACTCCACAGAATGCCACAGTAGTGAAGAACATGCGCAGTAGCCCCGTTTAGGTTGTTTAATGTAGACATGCCGGCAGCGGGATGTTTTTGATGAGCCCGCTGTGGAGTAAACTTAAAGAAGTCGGCCAACACGCCTCGTCTGCATCTTTTATGATTAGACAAGACAACACATATAATTGCAAGGTCTTTTTCAAGAAGGATATTTAAAGAGAAACTACATCTCGTGAGACGATGTCTGCCAACCCCGGAAGCTAGCTAAGCTGTTGATGTAATGTGAGCTCAGATATTTTATTTCTTTATTTGTTCACGTTTCAAATGTTTTTTGCAATTTTAATTTTGACAGTACCACATAAGATATGTTTTTTGATATGGGTTTTTTGATTTTTAAACGCGCAAAAAAATACCCCGTTTTGTACAATACCCAGTAGTGCGTTAATGTGTTTCTGTATAGTATTTCTCCAGCAATGGTCATGTGGTGACATAAATGATGGTATTTTGAGAGGTAATCATTGAAGTCGGACATCACTGAAGGCCTAGGTGGGAAATGCACGGCCCGCCACTGCTAGGTACACGATATACATCTCTATCCCTTATTCACAAAAACTCTCCGATACTGATCAGTGGCTGTTCCCTATTTTTTTCGATTGTCACATGCTCCGACTAAAGTTTGGTAACACTTACTGCAAAAAGACAAAACTCTATTAGAATATGCAAAGTGCTTTTGCCTTTTTATTTTAAACGCCACGCAGAAAATAACAATTTCTTTAAAAACGGTTGAACAGAATGGAAGCTGAGCAGCGCGACATTAAATAACGATCTGACTATCACAGACGCTGACATTATTTCATTTTGATAAGAAGGAAGAAAGTCTGGCATGAGAGATGCCAGCTCATCTGTCACTCAGTGCCGAGTATGAACCAGTGTGTTGTTTGGGACGCTCACTGTGCACCATGGTGCAGGCACTGAGCCGGGTGCAGCAGTCTGGATACATTTGTTTGAGGAACATAAAGTGTGTGTGTGTATTCACATGCCGCGCAAAATGTGAACTGAAGCATGAGGCCTCATCAGCATCACGCAAATCTGCCAGTGAAGGTCGAGCAGCACCAGAGGCCTGTTGTCATCGTAGCTTTTCCAATTAAAAATTATCATCATTAGAAGCCCCTGCTGCATGTTTATCCTATTTTTAGTCAACTGTTGATGTGCTTGTTGTTCATATGTTGTTGTTATTCACTGTGGCAACATCAATAAATCAGTGACACAGCTCTACTTGCAACAATGAATGGTCATTCATTACAGGTGGACCTCTGTTAAGAAGCACTTATGGTTTAACATGGTTATTTTTAATCAATACATTCATTTCGCCTATTTAAATAGCAACAAGTGTGCTTGCCCATGAATACCTTGTTGGACGATACTATGCAGTTTCTGATATCAGGTTGTAAAAAGTTACATCAGGAAGCAAAACAGCAAAAGGAAATTGAGAAAGGGTCACTTGTGCAATGATGGAAAGCTACGTGTTCACGCCTGGTCGTAGTTTCGCCTGCAATGAAATGTGCTCTTTGTATGATGTAGAGGTAAAATGGGCAAAGCATCTGGGGATTTGGGCTCTCTGACAGCTGCCTACTTTGAGCTGGCAGGAAGGAGCGAGGCTCGGTGCCGCAGCCTCTGCTATGATGAATAAAATATGACGAGCACACACAGTGGCGTCTCACCGTTACTCTGATGCAACATGGAACAACATCTCAAAAGCAAACAAAAAAAAAAGACGTGTGAGTGTGTTTGTGAGACAGAGGGGCTGTAAAAGATTGATAGTATTGACGAAGACGACTGTGACAAAAGAGTGAAAAGTTGACTCTTTTAAAGAGTACATTTCAGGAAACGGTTCTATGTTGATGTGTCTCAGTGTGAAATATTGTTAGAAAGAAGTGCACCGTCAAATTTTTCAAATATTATTTTTCTTACATATATTTATAAATAAGAAGAAAGTAAAAGCTCTGAAAATAGAAATGTGCTTGCTATTGCCAATCCACCGACTCTCACACATAAGGGTGCCCCCTTTTTTTTTTACAAACCAGTAAGAATCCTCTGTTGCTAAACAACCAAGAGCTGGATGATGCTTGGAAAAAAGCAACATCCGAATGAAGACTACAGAAGGCAACCACACAGGGAGCATATATCTCCACTATGCATTAAACATGACATCACCTGAAAAGCCCCAACATTATTGATTAAAACCTGTACTCATCCACTATGTAGTGCTGTTCAAGGTAACACTTTGACAAGGGCTGTGAAACACCTAAGATATTGAATTACGATTAATTACATTTTGTTCGCAATTAAATCATATCTTATCCCGATTAATCATAAATAGAGGTTTTTCCATCTTTATTAAAAGAAACTGAGACAGATCATTTTCAAGTTTCTAATACTACCAACATGGGACAGGGCAATTTGTTTACTTATTGCAAATGTTTGTTTAACAAACATGCTTTTTTTAAACAGCTCAACACAAAATAGACACAAACGCTCTTTTACAGACACACACAGTATCTCTCACACAAACATACTCTCTCACAGATGCATACCACTTTTGACACAAGCTCACTTTAAAAACAAAGCCTAATAACGTGGCTGCGGCACTGGTGCATTTTTCCTGCAACTACACATGACGCACGCACGTTAGTTGGGCATCAAATGACAATTCGGAAAAATTAGATGAACACAAAGCCAGTGGAACAAAACTTGCAATGCAATAACACAAATATTTAAATTTGTGGACAAAAGACACAGTAATCATGCACACTTCCTACTGACACTATACTGTCAGAGAAGTACACTGTACAGTCATCATCAATATGGAATTTCTCTGCAGTTTCAAATATATGTGCTTGGACCTTTATGGGTAGAATTTTTTCTTGCAACCACATGCTTATTCAATTTTCAGTGAGACTCCAGGTACAGGGTGGTCTAAAACAACAGAAGTCATAAAAAATGTATTATATCCTACAAATGTCCATGAAATTTCAAGAAATTTTCTGACCTTAGACTTCAGTCTGTGAACAATCATTCCCAAAATGTTTAGTTATCTTGGTTACTTTGCATGTCATGTAAGTCATGTTTTTTTCCCCCCAAAATATGCTCCAAATGGGCTCAGTGGCAATGGAAGCAAACATTCATACGTCACTCAAAATTGTCAATTACTCAAACACAGTCCTCCTTTGGGATTTTAGAATTGGGATTTTGCACAGTCAAAAACTCTCTGAACTTCCAAACCCAGTCAAAAATTATAATTTTTGATGGAGTGTTATGACATCGAAAACTATTTGTTGGAGAAAAAAAGACTCTATGAAAAATAGTTTTTCTTTGTTTGACCGAGACATGTTGGGGACGACTTCCAATAGTTCATGCAGTCGAAGTAAACTTTAAAATAATAAATGTATTCAAAGATTTGTGGGCTCAGTCTTTTTTTTTTTCATTACATTTCAAACGCAAAATCCCATCTGGCTGTAATGTAATTAGCTACAAAATGTGTATCTAAGTCGAGGGCTGGTCACCCCTGACTGCATCTGATTACCTACGATCCGAAACACCCTACAGTACTGTATGACCTCAGGTTCATCACTGAATATGTGTCCAAGTAGCACCTGGAAGTGCATAATCAGGGTTTTCCCTACAGCAATCGATCATGGCGCACCGCCACGGCAAGATGCATGCCGCCACACCTTCAAAATATATACAGTCGTGGTCAAAAGTTTACACTTGTAAAGAACATAATGTCATGGCTGTCTTGAGTTTCCAATCATTTCTACAACTCTTATTTGTTTGTGATGGAGTAATTGGAGCACATACTTGTTTGTCATAAAAAACATTCATGAAGTTTGGTTCTTTTATGAATTTATTATGGGTCTCCTGAAAATGTGACCAAATATTGCTGGGTCAAAAGTATACATACAGCAATGTTAATATTTGGTTACATGTCCCTTGGCAAGTTTCACTGTAATAAGGCGCTTTTGGTAGCCATCCACAAGCTTCTGGCAAGCTTCTGGTTTAATCTTTGACCCCTCCTCCTGACAAAATTGGTGCAGTTCAGCTAAATTTGTTGGTTTTCTGACATAAACTTGTTTCTTCAGCATTGTCCACACATTTAAATCTGGACTTTGGGAAGGCCATTCTAAAACCTTAATTCTAGCCTGATTTAGTTTTTCCTTTATCACTTTTGACGTGTGTTTGGGGTCATTGTCCTGTTGGAACACCCAACTGCGCCCAAGACCCAACCTCCGGGCTGATGATTTTAGGTTGTCCTAAAGAATTTGGAGGTAATCCGGGGATTAAAGGCCTCATCTTTTCTCCTCCAAACAGATTGCTTGTTATTGTGGCCAAACAGCTCAAGTTTTGTTTCATCTGACAACACATGGACAAAGAAAATACCTTCTGGAGGAAAGTTCTGTGGTCAGATGAAACAAAAATTGAGCTGTTTGGCCACAATACCCAGCAATATGTTTGGAGGAGAAAAGGTGAGGCCTTTAATCCCAGGAAAACTATTCCTACCGTCAAGCATGGTGGTGGTAGTATTTGCTCTGGGCCTGTTTTGCTGCCAATAGAACTGGTGCTTTGCAGAGAGTAAATGGGACAATGAAAAAGGAGGATTATCTCCAAATTCTTCAGGACAACCTAAAATCATCAGCCCGGAGATTGGGTCTTCGGCACAGTTGGGCGTTCCAACAGGACAATGACCCTAAACACACGTCAAAAGTGGTAAAGGAATGGCTAAATCAGGCTAGAATTAAGACTTTAGAATGGCCTTCCCAAAGTCCTGACTTAAATGTGTGGACAATGCTGAAGAAACAAGTCCATGTCAGAAAACCAACGAATTTAGCTGAACTGCACTGATTTTGTCAAGAGGAGTGGTAAAATTTTCAACTAGAAGCTTGCCAGAAGCTTGTGGATGGCTACCAAAAGCACCTTATTGCAGTGAAACTTGCCAAGGGACACGTAACCAAATATTAACATTGCTGTATGTATACTTTTGACCCAGCAATATTTGGTCACATTTTCAGTAGACCCAAAATAAATTCATAAAAGAACCAAACTTCATGAATGTTTTTTGTGACCAACAAGTATGTGCTCCAATCACTCTATCACAAAAAAATGAGAGTTGTAGAAATTATTGGAAACTCAAGACCGCCATGACATTATGTTCTTCACAAGTGTATGTAAACTTTTGACCACGACTGTATATATTTTCTGTACATGAAAACCTTTTTTTTTTTTTTACTGGAAAACAAATTTAGGTCATGTATAGCATAAATGGATATGCGGTATATAGTTTATTATTTACGTACAATTCGCCATAATGAGTTTGGAAAAACATCTCAAATAGGATAAAAACTTTCCTCTGTGCTTCATTTAAAAAAAAAAAAAAAGGTTTGACATTACTACTGACAATAAAGTCTAACTTTACGCCGTGTGAGTCTTTGAACCTTCCCGTTTGGACATCTCTGTGTGGAGTGAGCATGTTGTCCCTGTGCGTGTGTGGGTTTTCTTCAGGTACTCCAGTTTCCTCCCACGTTCCAAAAATATGCATGTTAGGTGAATCGGCAACTGTAAATTGTCGACAGATGTGAGTGAGTGTGAATGATTGTTTGTCTATACTGCATGTGCCATGCGATTGGCCGTGCTAATTTGGGTTAGCTTGTCAACGAGCTTGTCAACGTCCATTGTACGTTAGCATTAAGCGACACTAGAGCCAACCTTCATCCTGCATAATGGTATTGCATTTTTCAGTTTATTCCAAACTATATTATTTATTCAACGTGATTCCTACATGTCTGTGCACTTCATATGTACATATGTGATGTATTGTTAATCAGATGTTAATTTTACAGTGACATCATTGTGGAGAAATCAACAAAACACCAAGTTTTTTGTCATCTCTAATTCAAAAGACTGTTTACATATTTGGCAAACTAAATTGCAACATTTAGAGAGGGCTGAGTATGGTGTAGCATGTGTTACATTTTACAATAAGCAGCAGCAATTAAAATTGCATTGAACCAAGAGAGAGCAGTCTATCTAGTCCGGGGGTCGGCAACCCACGACTCTAGAGCCGCATGCGGCTCTTTAGCGCCGCCCTAGTGGCTCTCTGGAGCTTTTTCAAAAATGTATGAAAAATGGAAAAAAAGATTAGGGGAAAAAAATCTATTTTTTGTTTTAATATGGTTTCTGTAGGAGGACAAACATGACACAAACCTCCTTAATTGTTAAAAAGCACACTGTTTATATTAAACATGCTTCACTGATTCGAGTATTTGGCGAGCACAGTTTTGTCCTACTAATTTTGGCGGTCCTTGAACTCACCGTAGTTTGTTTACATGTATAACTTTCTCAGACTTTCTAGAACGTGTTTTATGCCACTTCTTTTTCTGTCTCATTTTGCCCACCAAACATTTAACATTGTGCGTGAATGCACAAAGTTGAGTTTTGTTGATGTTATTGACTTGTGTGGAGTGCTAATCAGACATATTTGGTCACTGCATGACTGCAAGCTAATCGATGCTAACATGCTATTTAGGCTAGCTCTATGTACATATTGCATCATTATGCCTCATTTGTAGGTATATTTGAGGGCATTTAGTTTCCTTTAAGTCCTCTTAATTCAATGTATATCTCATGACACACTATCTGTATGTAATAAGGCTTTTATTTTTTTGCGGCTCTAGACAGATTTGTTTTTGTATTTTTGGTCCAATATGGCTCTTTCAACATTTTGGGTTGCCGACCCCTGATCTAGTTGAATTCCTTGTGTGTTAAACATACTTAGCCAATAGACCTGATTCTGATAATATTTTTATTTTTTTTATTAATAACTAACAACACATATTTGTTTTTAATATTTATACAACATTTGTTAGCCTTTTTATAGAAAATATATGCATTATTGCAAATCAAAATGATCAGGATGTCATATATATGATGATGACATATTGGCCACACCCCCACCACCATATATATAGTGGCAATCCAAGGGAAACCCTAATAATAGAACAAAATGCTGGCCAGATGCTATAAGGTCATGTGGATCCAGAGTGCACATTTGTCAACAATTTATATTTAAAGGCCTACTGAAACCCACTACTACCGACCACGCAGTCTGATAGTTTATATATCAATGATGAAATCTTAACATTGCAACACATGCCAATACGGCCGGGTTAGCTCACTAAAGTGCAATTTTAAATTGTGCGTGAAATATCCTGCTGAAAACATCTCGATATGATGACGTCTGGGCGTGACGTCACGGATTGTAGAGGACATTTTGGGACAGCATGGTAGCCAGCTATTAAGTCGTCTGTTTTCATCGCAAAATTCCACAGTATTCTGGACATCTGTGTTGGTGAATCTTTTGCAATTTGTTCAATGCACAATGGAGACAGCAAAGAAGAAAGCTGTAGGTTGGAAGCGGTGTATTGCGGCCGATTTCAGCAACACAAACACAGCCGGTGTTTCATTGTTTACATTCCCGAAAGATGCCAGTCAAGCTTTACCATTGGCCTGTGGAGAACTGGGACAACAGAGACTCTTACCAGGAGGACTTTGAGTTGGATACGCATATGCGGTACTGTGAGTACGCATGCAGCTGCGGCTTCCAAACATTTGATCGCTTGCCCGTACGTGCGTGCCGCTATCTGCATGTCACGTACGTAACTTTGGGGACTTTGGGGAAATATATGTGCTGTATGAACTTTGGGGAGGTGAACGGTACTTTGGGCTGTGGGATTGAGTGTGTTGTGCAGGTGTTTGAGTTGCATTGGCGGGTTATATGGACGGGAGGGGGGAGGTG
Source organism: Nerophis lumbriciformis (assembly GCF_033978685.3). Lineage (NCBI taxonomy): Eukaryota > Metazoa > Chordata > Actinopteri > Syngnathiformes > Syngnathidae > Nerophis > Nerophis lumbriciformis. Next base: position 31,662,061 of record NC_084559.2, on the reverse strand, counting down.
TTTGTTATGCGGGATTAATTTGTGGCATATTAAATATAAGCCTGGTTGTGTTGTGGCTAATAGAGTATATATATATATGTCTTGTGTTTATTTACTGTTTTAGTCATTCCCAGCTGAATATCAGGTCCCACCCGCTTCTCACAGCATCTTCCCTATCTGAATCGCTCCCACTGCCCTCTAGTCCTTCACTCTCACTTTCCTCATCCACAAATCTTTCATCCTCGCTCAAATTAATGGGGAAATCGTCGCTTTGTCGGTCCGAATCAATCTCGCTGCTGGTGGCCATGATTGTAAACAATGTGCCGATGTGAGGAGCTCCACAACCTGTGACGTCACGCGCATATCGTCTGCTACTTCCGGTACAGGCAAGGCTTTTTTATCAGCAACCAAAAGTTGTGAACTTTATCGTCGATGTTCTCTACTAAATCCTTTCAGCAAAAATATGACAATATCGCGAAATGATCAAGTACGACACATAGAATGGACCTAATAAGAAAATCACATTTCAGTAGGCCTTTTATAATGAAAATGTGAATCATATGTGAAAATATGTCAGACACTGCCATACTTGACAAATATCATCAGGTCAAGTTGTACTTAGTTTTTCGTCTGAAAAATAGCTTTCATTCAGATGCAGGATTGTGTTTAGGTCAGGGATGATGTGTCATTTTGTTTGGCCCGCCAAAGGTTAGCTACCGGATTGAATACATATTCATACTGACCTCTTTTAAGCTGCAAAATTGATGGCATGTTCGCAATGCTACACCGTCAAAAAAAAAAGTCAGTAGATTCAACTGTAAACAAAATGGTAAGTTGCCTGAAATTTACCGTAAAATCATCAGTGCTACTATTTTTGCATTTACAGTAATGCACTGTAAAAACAGGTAACATAGATTTTACGGTAAAACAGTAGCAGTTCACTCACCAGAATTTAGCGGGAAAAATAATAGTGGTACTGTATTCTAAATTATTAGTAATGCACTTTAAAAACAGGGAACATAGAGTTTACATAAAAAAAACTAGCAACTCAGTCACCAAAATGTTAACGTAAATACCACAGTGATACAGTTTAAAATTTACAGTAATTTTGTGTATAAAACACTGTCATTTTATAGTAAAGTTCTCATGACCGAGTTGCCAGTTGTTTTTTTTATTGTAAAATAGATAGATTGTTTTTTACAGGCTAACCAGTTATTTTTGAATTTCAGACCTCTGCTCTACAAGAAAGTTGTGACTCTATGGAATAATTTTGGTCAGCATGCTACGCCCACGTCTGATAATGAAAACTTAAACTCTGTGAAATTTAGCATTTTTCATATGTCTAATCTGTATAGGTAAAGTTTGAAAGCGATCAGATGAAATATCTAGGAGGAGCTGGTTAAAGAACTGAACTTAGAAATGGCGAACAACTACAGAAAATGACCTTTTTGAATGTTTTGAGGTTAAAAATGTACATAAAAGATGCAGAGGTGCATGTTAACTGAATTAGCCACATGACTTATATTTATACAGTATATGGCGTATATGTATAAATATAAGTCATGTGGCTAATTCAGTATATGGCGTATATGCTCCTCTCTGAGCTGCCACCTTAACGTGGTAGAGGAGTTTGCGTGTCCCAATGATCCTAGGAGCTATGTTGTCCGGGGGCTTGATGCCCCCTGGTAGGGTCTCCCAAGACAAACTGGTCCTAGGTGAGGGATCAGACAAAGAGCGGCTCGAAGACCTCCATGAATAATAAAAAACAAGGACCCAGATTTCCCTCGCCCGGACGCGGGTCACCGGGGCCCCCCTCTGGAGCCAGGCCCGGAGGTGGGGCACGATGGCGAGCGCCTGGTGGCCGGGCCTGTCCCCATGGGGCACGGCCGGGCACAGCCCGAAGAGGCAACGTGGGTCCCGCCTCCAATGGGCTCACCACCCATAGCAGGGGTCATAGAGGTCGGGTGCGATGTGAGCTGGGCGGTAGCCGAAGGCAGGGCACTTGGCGGTCCGATCCTCGGCTACAGAAGCTAGCTCTTGGGATGTGGAACATCACCTCGCTGGGGGGGAAGGAGCCTGAGCTAGTGCGCGAAGTGGAGAAGTTCCGGCTAGATATAGTCGGACTAACTTCGACGCACAGCAAGGGCTCTGGAACCAGTTCTCTCGAGAGGGGCTGGACTCTCTTCCACTCTGGCGTTGCCGGCAGTGAGAGGCGACGGGCTGGGGTGGTAATTCTTGTTTTCCCCCCGGCTCAGAGCCTGTACGTTGGAGTTCAACCCGGTGGACGAGAGGGTAGCTTCCCTCCGCCTTCGGGTGGGGGAACGGGTCCTGACTGTGGTTTGCGCTTACGCGCCAAACCGCAGCTCAGAGTACCCACCCTTTTTGGATTCACTCGAGGGAGTACTTGAGAGTGCTCCCCCGGGTGATTCCCTCGTGCTACTGGGGGACTTCAATGCTCATGTTGGCAACGACAGTGAAACCTGGAGAGGCGTGATTGGGAAGAATGGCTGCCAGGATCTGAACCCGAGCGGTGTTTTGTTATTGGACTTTTGTGCCCGTCACAGATTGTCCATAACAAACACCATGTTCAAACATAAGGGTGTCCATATGTGCACTTGGCACCAGGACACCCTAGGCCGCAGTTCCATGATCGACTTTGTAGTTGTGTCATCGGATTTGCGGCCTCATGTTTTGGACACTCGGGTGAAGAGAGGGGCGGAGCTTTCTACCGATCACCACCTGGTGGTGAGTTGGCTGCGATGGTGGGGGAGGATGCCGGACAGACCTGGCAGGCCCAAACGCATTGTGAGGGTTTGCTGGGAACGTCTGGCAGAGTCTCCTGTCAGAGAGAGTTTCAATTCCCACCTCCGGAAGAACTTTGAACATGTCACGAGGGAGGTGCTGGACATTGAGTCCGAATGGACCATGTTCCGCGCCTCTATTGTCGAGGCGGCTGATTGGAGCTGTGGCCGCATGGTAGTTGGTGCTTGTCGTGGCGGTAATCCTAGAACCCGTTGGTGGACACCGGCGGTGAGGGATGCCGTCAAGCTGAAGAAGGAGTCCTATCGGGTTCTTTTGGCTCATAGGACTCCTGAGGCAGCGGACAGGTACCGACAGGCCAAGCGGTGTGCGGCTTCAGCGGTCGCAGAGGCAAAAACTCGGACATGGGAGGGGTTCGGGGAAGCCATGGAAAACGACTTCCGGACGGCTTCGAAGCAATTCTGGACCACCATCCGCCGCCTCAGGAAGGGGAAGCAGTGCACTATCAACACCGTGTATGGCGGGGATGGTGTTCTGCTGACCTCGACTGCGGATGTTGTGGATCGGTGGAGGGAATACTTCGAAGACCTCCTCAATCCCACCAACACGTCTTCTTATGAGGAAGCAGTGCCTGGGGAGTTTGTGGTGGGCTCTCCTATTTCTGGGGCTGAGGTTGCTGAGGTAGTTAAAAAGCTCCTCGGTGGCAAGGCCCCAGGGGTAGATGAGACCCGCCCGGAGTTCCTTAAGGCTCTGGATGCTGTGGGGCTGTCTTGGTTGACAAGACTCTGCAGCATCGCGTGGACATCGGGGGCGGTACCTCTGGATTGGCAGACCGGGGTGGTGGTTCCTCTCTTTAAGAAGGGGAACCGGAGGGTGTGCTCTAACTATCGTGGGATCACACTCCTCAGCCTTCCCGGTAAGGTCTATTCAGGTGTACTGGAGAGGAGGCTACGCCGGATAGTCGAACCTCGGATTCAGGAGGAACAGTGTGGTTTTCGTCCTGGTCGTGGAACTGTGGACCAGCTCTATACTCTCGGCAGGGTCCTTGAGGGTGCATGGGAGTTTGCCCAACCAGTCTACATGTGTTTTGTGGACTTGGAGAAGGCATTCGACCGTGTCCCTCGGGAAGTCCTGTGGGGAGTGCTCCGAGAGTATGGGGTATCGGACTGTCTGATTGTGGCAGTCCGCTCCCTGTATGCTCAGTGCCAGAGCTTGGTCCGCATTGTCGGCAGTAAGTCGGACACGTTTCCAGTGAGGGTTGGACTCCGCCAAGGCTGCCCTTTGTCACCGATTCTGTTCATAACTTTTATGGACAGAATTTCTAGGCGCAGTCAAGGCGTTGAGGGGATCTGGTTTGGTGGCTGCAGGATTAGGTCTCTGCTTTTTGCAGATGATGTGGTCCTGATGGCTTCATCTGGCCAGGATCTTCAGCTCTCACTGGATCGGTTCGCAGCCGAGTGTGAAGCGACTGGGATGAGAATCAGCACCTCCAAGTCCGAGTCCATGGTTCTCGCCCGGAAAAGGGTGCAGTGCCATCTCCGGGTTGGGGAGGAGATCTTGCCCCAAGTGGAGGAGTTCAAGTACCTCGGAGTCTTGTTCACGAGTGAGGGAAGAGTGGATCGTGAGATTGACAGGCGGATCGGTGCGGCGTCTTCAGTAATGCGGACGCTGTATCGATCCGTTGTGGTGAAGAAGGAGCTGAGCCGGAAGGCAAAGCTCTCAATTTACCGGTCGATCTACGTTCCCATCCTCACCTATGGTCATGAGCTTTGGGTTATGACCGAAAGGACAAGATCACGGGTACAAGCGGCCGAAATGAGTTTCCTCCGCCGGGTGGCGGGGCTCTCCCTTAGAGATAGGGTGAGAAGCTCTGCCATCCGGGGGGAGCTCAAAGTAAAGCCGCTGCTCCTCCACATCGAGAGGAGCCAGATGAGGTGGTTCGGGCATCTGGTCAGGATGCCACCCGAACGTCTCCCTAGGGAGGTGTTTAGGGCACGTCCGACCGGTAGGAGGCCACGGGGAAGACCCAGGACACGTTGGGAAGACTATGTCTCCCGGCTGGCCTGGGAACGCCTCGGGGTCCCACAGGAAGAGCTGGACGAAGTGGCTGGGGAGAGGGAAGTCTGGGCTTCCCTGCTTAGGCTGCTGCCCCCGCGACCCGACCTCGGATAAGCGGAAGAAGATGGATGGATGGATGGATGGCGTATATGGCGGTATGAGGCTAAATTCCTCACTGGTAGTGCTGTTGCATGGTAAAAATCGCTGTTTGGCCCGCAGACCATCGGCACATTTTCACTATGGCCCGCGAGCCACATCATGTTATGTTTTTTGTTGAATATAGTTAATTTTGACGGGAAAAATGCTTATCTTGTATTTATACAACATAATACAGTGTTTCCCCCAGAAAATTTGTTAGTTAAGGTGGTGGGAGGGGGCATTGCCCGGGATAGGCGGCAGGACGGGGAAGGGGGTTGGTGGGTGGAAGGAACAGTGCAACTCGGCCTGTCGCCATCACATCTCCTCCTCATCGCTGCCACCACAGCCTGGGAGGGGGGGGGGGGGGGTCAATATCTGATGTCTCTATTCCAAATTGAATGGATGTAGTTGATGGAGAACCGCCCCAGATCTGCTCGCATAGTTCGAAGTACAGCAAAACAACTCTACCGTAACCACTTCTTCCACCTGCGTCGACTGCTTATCTGTACATTCCACGAATCGCTTTCAGTTTAGTGTCGATAGTTGTTTTTGTGATGTCCTCTTTCCGATGAGGAAATTCCTCAGATGTCCCTCCAAGTCCGTACCGTTCCAAAATAGGGTAAGAATGTCACCAGACTTGGACTGGCAAGTTTCCCAGTCAACACTTTGTTGAGTTTTGTTAACTTTAAACTCCAAAACGATGCTTAAAAGTAGTTCTACTTCTCTGTCAGTCCACATATATAATTATTTTTTGCCGTGACCCACCATTTTTGCTGTATGCCGCCTCCGGAAATTACATTTTGGCTGTTTCTGATTGGCTAAAATGGTCTTAAGTCCTAGGCTACAGCGCCCCCAGTATTTTGGCAAGCGTATGACACTCAGTGTATGCGTTTTCTTGGGGACAGAGCTAGTTTTTTAAATGCCCATGTGTGGCTGGATATCTTGTTAAGACGTTAGTTTAGGCGGTGGCTCTTTGTTGTTAAGGCTGTGGGCTTTGTACCGAGGATGTCGTTGTGGCTTGTGCAGCCCTTTGAGACACTTGTGATTTAGGGCTATATAAATAAACATTGATTGATTGATTGATTGAAGGCTGCCGCCTTAACAACAAAACGCTGCGGGAAACCCTGGAATATTCCAAGCATTTGTTGTGATAAAAAATTAGGGGTGTAACGATTGATCGATATATTAGACCATCAATTTATATTCCTACAATCCAAGAAAATTGATTAAACTAATTGGTCTTCCAGGAGATACTATATATCGATCTATCATTGATTGAAAATGTAATTAATCTAATTTACCGATACTAGAAAATAAAAATGTTGGCTTTAAGAACAGCAGACTTTATATAAAGTTGTTTTTAGCACATTTTAAACAATAAAGATTGTAAACATTATGTGAAAAGATCCACAATGGTGTTCCCCAGAGGGCAACATCACTGAGGTCTCCGAGTCAACTTTTACTTATTTTCTTCACCTTCTTGTGCAGAGCTCGAAATAAATACTCTGAACAAGTGTTTAATGATCGGGCGACCTTAATGAAGCTGAGAGAGTGCAGCAATTTCGGACTTTTTGACGCAGCGAGGCTGGATTCCTTTTTTGAGCTAGCACGAGACGCTCACACAACAACAGGCGCTTCCGACGGGGAGGAGCTGACCATAAACTTTGGCGCATGGCTAGCAAAGGAAGGCTAAGTCTTCTAGTTATACGACTGGCAAATATTCAGTTTCTGGAAAATATGATGGAGAAATTTCAACTTCAGCGGCAAGACTCGGGAGAATGAGCGACTGCCCTCGTTAAACAAGCATGGTGCACCGAGAGTAAGATGATTTCATCCATCCATCCATTTTCTACCGCTTGTCCCTCTAATATTCTGAAATAGTGGAATATCTGACTTTGAAGTTAAGGCCAATTTATCTGCTCACAGAACTGCAATGTATTATTGTGAGCGTCGTCCACCTCCCCCTCCACTAAGGAGGCAGCTGCACTGAAGGAAATACATGACATGATCAATGGGCATGAAAATGGAAGCTGCTGTAATTATCTTGGGTGATATTAACAACTGTAATCTAAGGTAATTCCCTTACAAGAAGTAACAGGAATATAGATAACTTCACCTGCAGGGTTCAGTATCCAGTATTTATTTCACAGTCACACTGGTTGAATGTTTTAGGTAAAAAAGTTATTGCATCAATTTCAACTCACTGAATCATTTCGGAGGGTATAGTTTGGCAAAAAATAATATTGTTCCTGCATTTACAAAATTACATTTTCAGTCCAAACCCAAACAGTTCCAGGGTGGACAGAACGGGAACACTGATCGAGTTGTCACACGTGCGGCGCCTGGTAAAAAAAAGGAGGAAAAATGGTAAACATGGTGGAGAGAGTAGAAAAAAAAAGCAAGTCCCAAACTAAACTCCTGGGGAATTTAATCTTTGTTAAAATGAATTGTTACACCCCTATAAAATATATATATATATATATATATATATATATATATATATATATATATATATATATATATATATATATATATATATATATATATAAATAAAATATATATATATATATATATATATATAAATATATATATATATATATATATATGTATATATCTGCTTGTCAACATAAAGCAAGTTATCCATCAGTTTGTTAACAAAATATATAATAATCAAATGCATAGGCAGTTGGGTGAAAATTATCATAAGAGAATTATACATTTGTATTCATATATATTCCCTATTTCTTTTATGTTGCCCTCTGAGGGCGAGAATTACTGCAATGTGGCTCTCAATGAAAACATCCCTGTGACTCTAGAAGCATGGTTGTCCAAAGTCTAATACAAGGGCAATTTGCAAGCAACAGGTTGTGTTTATTGGTCTAAAAATAAAACCAAATAGGACTCTGAGGTCCAGGGCGACACTCGGAAAAAACAACTTGTGTCATGATTTCACATGACAGTTTTGACCTTATTTAATGTTTCTGTATTATTTCTTATTTTTGTTTCCACTACCTCTACCACTTCTCTAGTCTGAGCACTGGCTCCCTCGCCTGTCCCTGATTGGCAATCAGAACACGCCTGCCCCTGGTTGCCAATCAGAATGCATCTTATGCCAGCCCAGTCGTCTGGACCATCAACTTGCAGCATAGATTTGTCTATGTTTCTTATGCCTGGTTGCTTTTGTTCGTGCACTTCCTGGTTGCACTACTTGTTTGTCTTCCTAAATATTTATTTATTTATTTTTACATGCACTTCACCTGCATTTTTCTGCATCTTGGGGTGCAGACCAACAACATCAAACTGAAACCCGACCGAAGTTGTTACTGTTACTATTTTATTGTAATACTGTGTCACTATTACGAATAACCATTTGAACTATTTGAGATGTAAGCTGTTTTTCTTCAAAGGTAGGAATGAATTATTGATTTTGCTGGTGACAAATGTTGAAGCTTTGACAAAGGTCTGAACTCCGTGAGTGTGCTTGTTAGTACCACTGGTTTGTACATAATGATGTGGCCGGCGGGGGCTGATGAAATCATGTCCGACCAACAAAATACAAGAAAAATAGAAAGCTAAAATGAACCTTGAAATGACTTCCAAGTTGCGAAAACATCTAAACGCTTACATGATGCTGGTAATGGATCAGCGAGAGAACCTCACCTCCCACTTACTGAAGCGTTACATTGAGGTCTGTAAAGCCACATGAGACAAGGCAAATAGCAGTCTGAGCTCTGGCCTCGGTGTAGCCGTGCAGCTCCAGCGGCTGACTGAGGAGAGGGTTGACTCGGGGGTCAGCGAAGTGATGAGCGCCGAGCTTGAGCTGAGCCATCGCCGCCAGCAGCCTGGGGAAGACATCTGCTCGCTCACCCAGACAGCGGAGGCGATGAGAGTTGACAATGTGGCAATGTGCTCTTGGCTGACCAGGTGTGCTTCATTTACTACATGTTCCAAACATCAGCACCAGCCCGAGCAGTTTAACTGACAGATGGAGAATGTTAAGGCGGCGGAGGAGCTCATGCGTGTGCTGTGCTTACAAGCAGATCCACAAAAGTAGCTGATAAGGGGATAGACTTTAGGCACTCATCCTGCCTGATGCTGCTAGTGTGGGAGATGATCAGAGCAACATGTACAGTAAGACTTGGCCTAAGAGTAATAAGCAGTTATTTCAATATAAATAGAAAAGCCTTGATCACTGTGGTGCATCTTGTGAATAAAATCCCAGTGGGCACAATTACTGGGCGTATAACTATAACGACATATTTACTCTTTGAACACCCAACTCCAATGGGAAATAGTGTCCTTTAACTCTTTATACTTAAACTTTGAGTGCCCTTTTTACCTACCTTTTCCTATACTCGGAAATTAAAAATTTCAAACCCAAGATGATTATAATGGAGTACATTACACAATTTTTTTCACCGTAGTGACTGTTCATACGTGGCAGTCTTTATTTGTTTTCAAAACCCTTATGCAATAACAGATGAGAAGTTGGAGATGAGAAGTTGGAGATTTATGCTTTGCTTCAGAGCACCTCAGCCGTACTAATGTAGTGAACTGACCCCTCTCTACCAATGAGTCTCAATGTCTATATGTCTTAAAACTGCCACCCTCTACTCCTCAAGCCAACAGCCAACAGCCTTACAGGCGAAGCTACTGCTACCCATTACAATGATTTATAAAGACCATTAAAGAGCAGTCTAAGTTGAACAGTTCATCGGTTGCAGAAACATCAAGGAAAATATGGTCCAAAAACTCGAACAACAATCCAGAAACACAACAAAAATGGATTAAGACAGGACAAGACAAACAAAATTACTCTGAATCAGCTAATCACCTTCTACTTCAGTTCAGTCAGTAACAAAACATCAAAAGTCTATACAACATTTACTTTTAATGATGTTCTTACACTACTAAGAGGTTTGTCAGAAAAGGTTCAGAACTGGTGTCACAAGAGCCAAATAAACGACTAAATACAGTAGAACCTCAACGTACAATCTTAATTGGTTCTGAGATTAAGTGGTTAACTCAAAACACTTCTCAAATCTCAAATCAATGTCACTTAAACATGTGTACCATTACACCACTTGTGTAAATGTCTATATGTATGTCTGTATATACAGTATGTATAGATATATACATTATACACAATACACATATATGTATATACTGTATATATATATATATACACACACACATATATACACGCGCATATATAAATATAAAAATATACATGTACATACATGTACATACATATATACATATATATACACACATAAATATACACATGTACATGTACAGATACATATATACACAGGTACATATACACATATTAAGATACATATATATATACATATATATATATATATATATATATATATATATATATATATATATATATATATATATATATATATATATATATATATATATATATATTAGGGGTGTGGGAAAAAATCGATTCGAATTCGAATCGCGATTCTCACGTTGTGCGATTCAGAATCGATTCTCATTTTTAAAAAATCGATTTTTATTTATTTATTTATTTATTTATTTGTAATGTATTTTTTTTTTAAATTGTATTTCATTTTACTTTTTTTAATTAATCAATCCAACAAAACAATGCACAGCAATACCATAACAATGCAATCCAATTCCAAAACCAAACCCGACCCAGCAACACTCAGAACTGCAATAAACAGAGCAATTGAGGAGACACAAACACGACACAGATCAAACCAAAAGCAGTGAAACAAAAATGAATACTATCAACAACAGTATCAATATTAGTTACAATTTCAACATAGCAGTGATTAAAAATCCCTCATTGACATTATCATTAGACATTTATAAAAAAAAATTAAAAAAGAACAATAGTGTCACAGTGGCTTACACTTGCATCACATCTCATAAGCTTGACAACACACTGTCCAATATTTTCACAAAGATAAAATAAGTCATATTGTTGGTTCATTTAATAGTTAAAACAAATTTACATTATTGCAATCAGTTGATAAAACATTGTCCTTTACAATTATAAAAGCGTTTTACAAAAATCTACTGCTCTGCTTGCATGTCAGCAGAGTGGGGTGGATCCTGCTGAAATCCTATGTATTGAAGTGAATAGAAAATCGTTTTGAATCGGAAAAAAAATTGTTTTTGAATCAAGAATCGTGTTGAATTGAAAAAAAAAAAAATCGATTTTGAATCGAATCGTGACCCCAAGAATCGATATTGAATCGAATTGTGGGGCACTCAAAGATTCACAGCCCTAATATATATATATATATATATATATATATATATATATATATATATATATATATATATATATACACACATACATGCACACATATACAGATAGATACAGTATATATACACTTGTAAAAAAAAAATAAAAAAATAAAAATATATATATATATATATATATATATATATATATATATATATATATATATATATATATATATATATATATATATACATATACATATATATATATATATACATATATATATATATATATATATACACACACACATACATACATACATATTAGGGCTGCAACAACTAATCGATTAAATCGATTAAAATCGATTATCAATATAGTAGGCGATTAATTTAGTCATCGATTCGTTGGAACTATGCTATGCGCATGCGCGGAGGCTTTTTTTTTGTTTGTTTATTTATTTTGTTTATTTTTTATAAACCTTTACTTATAAACTGCAACATTTACAAACAGCTGAGAAACAATAATCAAAATAAGTACAAAAACAGTACAAAACAGCGCCAGGGCGGCGCTGAGGCTACGTTTCATGAGGTGGAGGTAAGCTAGCCAATGATGTGTCATGTGCAGCTCACATGACCACATAGTCTCCTTTGCTGGAAACGTTTGAAAAATGGCGCAGGAAAACAGTACGGATAGTTTAGCGGAGAAACATCTTGAGGTTATTGCTTCAATGGAGAAAAGTGTACGACCTAAGTCGTCAAACGTGTGGGAACACTTTACTTTAAAGACTTCAAAGAAGACAGTTTGCTGCAAAATGGCACGGAAGTACAACATTGCTTCAGGAGCACCTGAAAAGGAAACATGTTGGAGCCATGGATGAAGGGAAGAACTCACGATACGTAACTTTTTAAGTCCATAGTGGCAACAGGCATTCATGAGTTCAGCTTTTTTGTGAGTAACGTTAACGTTATGCCTTTGTTGCAACGCGGGGCTGATAATGTGTCTCCGGCACATTTGACTCCGTTTTGAGAGAGAAAACGCACGGTTACCAATTTCGAAATGAACGTAATGGACAGAAATATCTCAGGTTGGTTTCATAATGGATCAATGTAGCCGGCCCGATAAAGCTATATAAATCTATTTAGATTTGAGTGACGCTTTAGTATAACTAAACGTAATGAAGGTGCTGGAATATCTCATGCTATTCATATATATCGAAGTAATAATCAACAGATTAATCGATTATCAAATTAATCGTTAGTTGCAGCCCTAATATATATATATATATATATATATATATATATATATATATATATATATATATTTATATATATATATATATATATATATATATATATATATATACACACATATACATATTTATGTATAGATATTAGATGTATATATGTATTTATATGTATCTGCATGTGTGTGTATATATAATAACATGCTGACAGTGATACATTGTTTACTGCAGAATGTTTGTGATGACGAGCAAAAAATTATGTTTACAACTTTAATGGACATAATTTCTAGGCGCAGTCAGGGCATTGAGGGGATCCGGTTTTGTGGCTCCAGGATTAGGTCTCTGCTTTTTGCGGATGATTTGGTCCTGCTGACTTCATCTGACCAGGATTTTCATCTCTCACTGGATCGGTTCGCAGCTGTATGTTAAGCGACTGGGATGAAAATTAGCACTTGCAAATCCGAGTCCAAGGTTCTCGCCCGGAAAAGGGTGGAGTGCCATCTCCGGGTTGGGGAGGAGATCCTGCCCCAAGTGGAGGAGTTCAAGTACCTCAGGGTCTTGTTCTTGAGTGAGGAAAGAGTGGATCGTGAGATCGACAGACGGATTGGTGCACCGTCTGCAGTGATGCGGACCCTGTGTCGGTCCGTCGTAGTGAAGAAGGAGCTAAGCTGAACGTCCCTATCCTCACCTATGGTAATGAGATTTGGGTTATGGCCACAAGCGGCCGACATGAAATTCCTTCATCGGGTGGCGGGGCTCTCCCTTAGAGATAGGGTGAGAAGCTCTGTCATTCGGGAGGAGCTCAGAGTAAAGCCGCTGTTCCTCCACATCGAGAGGAGCCAGATGAGGTGGTTAGGGCATCTGGTCAGAATACCCCCCCGAACGCCTACCCGGGGAGGTGTTTAGGGCACATCTGACGTTAGGGGACCACGGGGAAGACCCAGGACACGGTGGAGAGACTATGTCTCCCAGCTGGCCTGGGAAGTCCATGGGATCCCCTGGGAAGAGCTGTATGAAGTAGCTGGAGAGAGGGAAGTCTGGGCTTCTCTGCTTAGGATGCTGCCTCCTCGACCCGACTTCAGATAAGCGGAAGAAGATGGATGGATAGATACTAGGGCTGTCAAAGTTAATGCGATAATAAAGTGTTAACTTTGTCAGTTCCTTTCACAGCACTATTTTTTTTGACGCACAATTAAGGCGCGTGCATCCCATTTCCATTCCATAGCGTGAGAAATGTAATGGTGTTCCATTGCTGTAGAGCCACAAGCTTGAAAATAGCAGGCAGAAATGCACAAAGTAAAGGGTACATTATGGAAATCCCATGTAAAAAGCCATCGCAAGTCATTCTCCCAACAAGAAAAGACTATTTTATCTTCAATCGCAGTGAGACGACATCACTGCAGCAACTGCCTGCTGGCACCTTTGCCGCTTGCAGTGTGGAGCTTCACGTCCTTGTTTGGATAACAGTTTTGTGCAATAATAGCATAAAATGTAGATTGTACCATTAAC